>NW_026801973.1:0-74000 GCF_963506605.1 Zootoca vivipara | reverse complement strand
TGTTGGAGTGTCAGAATGCATAGACAGAAGGCAAATAAGCGTTCCATGGCTTTATTTCGCTTAGTTGCTTACTCTTGAGTAGAAATGCATATTCACTCCAGGAATACGCACTTTTGTCAAATGAGTCAAATTGAAGCAAAACACATTGTTGGAGTGTCAGAATGCATAGATAGAAGGCGAATAAGCGTTCCATGTCTTTATTTCGCTTAGTTGCTTACTCTTGAGTAGAACTGCATATTCACTCCAGGAATAAGCACATTTGTCAAATGAGTCAAATTGAAGCAAAACACATTGTTGGAGTGTCAGAATGCATAGATAGAAGGCAAATAAGCGTTCCATGGCTTTATTTCGCTTAGTTGCTTACTCTTGAGTAGAAATGCATATTCACTCCAGGAATAAGTACCTTTGTCAAATGAGTCAAATTGAAGCAAAACACATTGTTGGAGTGTCAGAATGCATAGATAGAAGGCGAATAAGCGTTCCATGGTGTGAGGGACAGGGGATATCGCGAAGTCCCTCCCCTCCTGAGTTCAAGCCCGTCCCCGAGCAAAGGGGAAAGCAGGGAGAGTTCCGATTCCAGTGGGGAAGCAGGAAGTCGTGTCCGAGGCTCAGGCAAGGTAGAGGAGCCAGGGTCCCAGGTGGGACAGGAAGGGGCAAGCAAGGGGGGAAGACCCATCCCTCCAACTCCAGAATTACGCAGGAAGAGGAGGGGCAAGAGGATGGGTCTGCCAAAGCTTTTGTGTTGGAGAAAGACGCGCCAAAAGCCATTAGGAGGTTCTGAAACCGACTGACAACATCGCTCCGTGTAAATAGCAATGACTTGAGCACTGTAAATACGCAGCACCAATAAAAGAATAAAATGCAGAGCTGCGTAGCGTCGTTACTCTGAAGTAGTCCACTCCGGCCACTGTGACAGCAACCTCCTAATCTTTTTTGGGCTACTTCGGAGTTGCCGGGATGAGCGTGTCCGAGGCGGAGAAGTGGCGGCAGATCGCTGAGCAAGCCCAGCTAGAACTGCAACAGCTGTCGCTGCAGGCGCAGGGAGAATTGAAGGCAGCTAAAGAGGAGACTAAGAAGGTCCAGGACGACCGGCTACAACTTGCGGAACAGGTGAGAGAGCTCCAGGAAAAAGAGCAGCAGTTAAGGGCGGTGGCGGTAGACCTCCAAAACAAGCTGGATGCAGAGAAAAACAAGGCGGGAGGGGCTCCCCAAGTCCAAGTGCTGCCAGGAAGGAGAGCAGGGACCCTTGTAAGCAAGTTCAATGGAGACCCGAAGGAGTTTCAGGGCTTTGAGACTGAGATCGTGTATGCTCTTGAGCTGCACCAGAATGAGTTCCCCGATGATGAGCACAGAGTAGCGTTTATTGTGGAACATCTCACCGGAGCAGCCAGGGAGTGGCTAAGACCATTAATCGCAACCAAGAATCCTTGCATGAAAAATGTCCAACAATTTCTAGAAGGTTTGAGGACGATGTATTCGTCCGATAGTCATTTGGACCAGACTAAGGAGGAACTGCATAATTTACGCCAAGGAAATATGACAGTTCGCGCATATTGGGCGAAATTCACCATGCTGGTGCACAGACTGGGGTGGGTTTTGGATTCGCCTCCCATGCAAGCTGCGTTTTACTTGGGTTTGAGCGAGGAGGTGAAGGATGAACTCTCGAGAGGTCCAAAGCCCAGTACTATGGATCAGCTGAGCAAAGCAGCTCTGGCGGTGGGGGTGAGGCAGGAATCCCGGTGGAACGACAAGCAAGCGACGCGCGCAAAGCGGGCTTGGTTCCCACGGTCGCAGGAGAAGCCACTCCCTCAACAACCCTTTCAGGCCACGCCTGGAGCCAGCCAGGACCAGGAGCCCATGCAGATTGATAGCGCGCGCGCGCGGGCTTTTCAAACCCCAGCGGCGCCAAGACGCAAGGAGGGAAGGGGCGGGAATTGCTTTCTCTGCAACTCACCCCAGCATCTCGTCAGAGACTGCCCACATCGCAGGGAGTGGCAAGGAAAGGCGGGAACGGTGGTGCCCTCCCCCACTGACGCAGCACCACAGCAGGGAAACGGGAAAGCCTGGCTGCAGGAGACAAGGGGCAGCAGCCAGGCACAGTCAGCAGACAACAGCCCCAGCCCGCCCACCCGCACAGAGAGGTGCAGAGCCAGCCCACCCCTCCCAGAGCAGGAGTGGTTCTAGAAGTGACGCTAACGCTCCCAAATGGCTATCCCCTGACGGTCCTCGCCTTAATTGACAGTGGGGCGTCCGCCAACTTCTTCTCGAGAAGCTTTGCAGAAGAGCACCAAATCCAGCTTTTGCAGTTGGATTTTCCTCTGCACGTAGCAACCATTGACGGCAGGGAGCTGCTGGGAGGGGCCATCACACATCAAACCCCCCCCATGAGAATGACGGTGGGAAGGCACTCAGAGACACTGGCGTTCAACGTCACCACCATCTCAGACCCCCCCATCGTCTTGGGCATGAGCTGGCTGGCGCGCCACGACCCCTCCATCAGTTGGCACCAGAGGTGCATCACGTTTGGGTCAGACTTTTGTCTGGAACATTGCATGCAGCACCAACCAGGGGAGGGGCCTCCGATAGCCACGGTGGCCACCATGCATATCAAAGGGGGTGAGGCAATACCCAAGCAGTACTGGGACCTGCAGGAGGTCTTCAGCGAAGCGGAGTCCGACCACCTACCCCCGCACAGGCCTTTTGACTGCCAGATCAACCTGGTGCCAGGGGCGACGATACCCCCAGCCAAGCTGTACGCCATGTCAGACCAGGAGCTGGAGGATCTGCGCGCTTTCATCGACAAGAACCTCAAGCGGGGGTTCATAAGGGAAAGCAAGGCAGCAGGGGGCAGCCCGGTCTTCTGGGTGGACAAGAAAGACACGCAACAGCGCCGTCTTGTGGTGGACTTTAGACGGCTGAATTCGGTGACAGAGCCCGTGGCTTTCCCCATGCCCAGAGTGGATGATCTCCTGACAGCGGCACGCAGGGGCAAGATTTTCACCAAACTGGACCTAAGGGGGGCGTACAACTTGATCAGGATCCGGGAAGGAGATGAATGGAAAACCACGATGTTCACGCCTCTGGGCTCTTTTGAATATCTGGTGATGCCCTTCGGTTTGCAAGGGGGCTCAGCATGCTTCCAGGCCTTCATGCACCACGTCCTGGGGTCCCTCCTCTTCAGGAAATGCTTGGTCTTCCTAGATGACATCCTTATCTACTCGAATGACCCAGTGCAGCATGTGAAAGATGTCAGAGAGGTGTTGCAACGCCTGAAGGAGCACCACCTGTATGTGAAGCTGGAGAAGTGCAAGTTTCACACCAAAGAGGTGGACTTCCTGGGCTACAAGCTGTCAGACAAGGGGCTGGCGATGGACAAGGACAAGGTGCAGGCCATCCTGGACTGGCACAGCCCCAGGACGCGCAAAGATGCCCAACGCCTACTAGGCTTCGCTAACTTCTACAGGAAGTTCATCAAGAACTTCTCTCGCGTTACGGCTCCCATCACGGACTGCCTGAGAGGCAAGCAGAAGTTCAAGTGGACACCAGAGGCGCAAGCAGCGTTCGAAAGCCTCAAGAGAGTGTTCGCCTCAGACCAAAACCTGTTCCATGTGGTGCAGGACGCGCCCCTACGCATTGAGACAGATGCTTCTGAAAAAGCTGTGGGCGCAATTTTGTTGCAACTGGACGCCAACAGGGAGTGGAGACCCTGTGCCTTCTTCTCCAGGAAGCTGACACAGCCTGAACGCAACTACACAGTGTTTGATAGGGAACTTCTTGCGATCTACGCTGCGTTCCAGCACTGGCGACACTTCCTGGTGGGCGCGAAGCACCCCATCCAGGTGTGCACAGACCACAAGAACCTGGAGTTCTGGAGAACTGCCAGGGTGCTCAACCAGCGGCAGATACGGTGGGCAGAGTTCTTCTCGAACTTCAACTTCTCCATCCACTACATCCCGGGGGAGCAGAATGTCAGGGCGGATGCCCTCTCCCGCAAGCCAGAGTACATGGAGGAGGAGGCGCCACCAGCCCCAAGGCACATTTTCCCCCCGTCGGCATGGTCCTGCGGAGCAGCTGTGGTGAGCGAGGCAGAACTCACAGCACTAACGGCAGCGGATGAATTTGCCAACCGCATCTTCAGAGAACTGAGAGGGGGGAGGGAGCAGGCAAAAGACTTTGCAGAACGCAGAGGGCTGCTTTTCTACAAGGGTGCGCTGTACCTACCCACCACCCAGCTTCGACGTACGGTCCTCAAGCAGATGCACGACAACCCTACAGCGGGGCATTTTGGAAGGGACAAAACCGCTCACCTAGTCATGAGACACTTCTGGTGGCCAGGGGGCGGGAAGATGTTCGAGACTATGTAAGGGGCTGTACCACCTGCCAGCGGGCGAAGGTGGTCAGAGCAGCGCCACCAGGGTTGCTGGAGCCCTTAGCCACACCACACAGGCCGTGGGAAGTGGTGTCCATGGACTTCATCACAGATCTGCCTTCGTCCAGGGGTAAGACTGCAGTGTTGGTGGTGGTGGACCTTATGTCCAAAATGTGTCACTTTACACCGTGTGCCAGGGCAGTCTCGGCAGAAGAGACAGCCAAACTGTTTGTTGATCACATTTTCAGACTGCATGGATTACCTTTAAGGGTTATTTCGGATCGTGGCCGCCAATTTGTTTCCAGGTTCTGGCGGCGGCTCATGAACCTCCTGCAGGTGGAGGTCAGCTTGTCGACGGCTAGACACCCGCAGACCAACGGACAAGCGGAGAGGGTCAACGCCATTCTGCAGCAGTACCTGAGATGCTACGTCAGCCAGCGGCAAACGGACTGGGTGGATCGCTTGCCACTAGCAGAATTTGCCTACAACAATGCAGTGCACGTCTCCACAGGGGTGTCGCCCTTTAAGGCCAATTACGGGCGCGACCTCAGATCTTTCCCAGAGAGGGAGAGGGAGGAGGAGGAGGAGGAGGGCCCACAGGCTGAGGATTGGGCAGAGGAACTGGAGACGGTGCACCAGCAGCTCAGAGAACACTTGGAGAGGGCCAAGGAAGCGTACAAAAAGGGGGCAGATCGCCACAGGCGACAAGGGGAGGTCATCAGGGTGGGGGACAAGGTGTGGTTGTCCTCGGAGGGCCTTCCCACCAGAGGGAGGTGCAAAAAGCTGGCACCCAAAAGGCTGGGCCCCTTCACGGTCACGCAACAGGTAAACCCGGTGGCATACAGGCTGGCACTGCCAGAGGACATGAGGGTGCATCCAGTGTTTCATAGATCGCTGCTGTCGCCGTACAGGGAAAGCAGCAGGCTCCGAGACAGCGAACAAACCCCCGAGGGAGGGGGGGAGAGGGAAGGCAGGGAGCAACTCAATGAGGCCACGGCCATCCTGGATTCAAGGTGGGGGGTGGGGGGACTGGAGTACCTCATGGCATGGGAGGATGCTCCACCGTCCCAGAATGAATGGGTCCCAGCCACTCAGATACAGGAGGAATTCTTGGTGGAAGAATTTCACGCCCTCTTTCCCCACAGACCCAAGCCCTGGCACATGGAAAGGGAGGGGGAGGAGGAGGAGGCACGGGAGAGCAGCTCACCATGGCGCTGGGAAGCGGAGTTTGAGGAACCAGAGGATGAGGTATGGGTGTCACCGAGATCCACCCAGTCAGAGGAAGGAGCAGATTGGCAGAACGTTTTTACCCCCACCAGCTCTGACGCCACGGACTTTTTGGGATTCCCGTCCGCCCAGGCGGAAGGGGGGGGCTCGCAGGACTGGGGGGAGGTATTCACACCAACGGGCTCGGAGAGCACTGAGTTCTTAGGCTTCCAGTCGTCACCGACACATGGGGGGGGCCTGGGGAGGGGTGAAGGAGAGCTTGGGAGGGGGGTGGATGTGAGGGACAGGGGATATC
Source organism: Zootoca vivipara (assembly GCF_963506605.1). Lineage (NCBI taxonomy): Eukaryota > Metazoa > Chordata > Lepidosauria > Squamata > Lacertidae > Zootoca > Zootoca vivipara. The sequence goes on along the minus strand of NW_026801973.1, from coordinate 68,109 downwards.
GCGAAGTCCCTCCCCTCCTGAGTTCAAGCCCGTCCCCGAGCAAAGGGGAAAGCAGGGAGAGTTCCGATTCCAGTGGGGAAGCAGGAAGTCGTGTCCGAGGCTCAGGCAAGGTAGAGGAGCCAGGGTCCCAGGTGGGACAGGAAGGGGCAAGCAAGGGGGGAAGACCCATCCCTCCAACTCCAGAATTACGCAGGAAGAGGAGGGGCAAGAGGATGGGTCTGCCAAAGCTTTTGTGTTGGAGAAAGACGCGCCAAAAGCCATTAGGAGGTTCTGAAACCGACTGACAACATCGCTCCGTGTAAATAGCAATGACTTGAGCACTGTAAATACGCAGCACCAATAAAAGAATAAAATGCAGAGCTGCGTAGCGTCGTTACTCTGAAGTAGTCCACTCCGGCCACTGTGACACATGGCTTTATTTCGCTTAGTTGCTTACTCTTGAGTAGAACTGCATATTCACTCCAGGAATAAGCACATTTGTCAAATGAGTCAAATTGAAGCAAAACACATTGTTGGAGTGTCAGAATGCATAGATAGAAGGCAAATAAGCGTTCCATGGCTTTATTTCGCTTAGTTGCTTCCTCTTGAGTAGAACTGCATATTCACTCCAGGAATAAGCACCTTTGTCAAATGAGTCAAATTGAAGCAGAACACATTGTTGGAGTGTCAGAATGCATAGATAGAAGGCAAATAAGCGTTCCATGGCTTTATTTCGCTTAGTTGCTTACTCTTGAGTAGAACTGCATATTCACTCCAGGAATGCGCACATTTGTCAAATGAGTCAAATTGAAGCAAAACACATTGTTGGAGTGTCAGAATGCATAGATAGAAGGCAAATAAGCGTTCTATGGCTTTATTTCGCTTAGTTGCTTACTCTTGAGTAGAACTGCATATTCACTCCAGGAATAAGCACATTTGTCAAATGAGTCAAATTGAAGCAGAACACATTGTTGGAGTATCAGAATGCATAGATAGAAGGCAAATAAGCGTTCCATGGCTTTATTTCGCTTAGTTGCTTACTCTTGAGTAGAACTGCATATTCACTCCAAGAATAACCACATTTGTCAAATGAGTCAAATTAAAGCAGAACACATTGTTGGAGTGTCAGAATGCATAGATAGAAGGCAAATAAGCGTTCCATGGCTTTATTTCGCTTAGTTGCTTACTCTTGAGTAGAAATGCATATTCACTCCAGGAATACGCACCTTTGTCAAATGAGTCAAATTGAAGCAAAACACATTGTTGGAGTGTTAGAATGCATAGATAGAAGGCAAATAAGCGTTCCATGGCTTTATTTCGCTTAGTTGCTTACTCTTGAGTAGAAATGCATATTCACTCCAGGAATACACACCTTTGTCAAATGAGTCAAATTGAAGCAGAACACATTGTTGGAGTGTCAGAATGCATAGATAGAAGGCAAATAAGCGTTCCATGGCTTTATTTCGCTTAGTTGCTTACTCTTGAGTAGAAATGCATATTCACTCCAGGAATAAGCACATTTGTCAAATGAGTCAAATTGAAGCAAAACACATTGTTGGAGTGTCAGAATGCATAGATAGAAGGCAAATAAGCGTTCCATGGCTTTATTTCGCTTAGTTGCTTACTCTTGAGTAGAAATGCATATTCACTCCAGGAATAAGTACCTTTGTCAAATGAGTCAAATTGAAGCAGAACACATTGTTGGAGTGTCAGAATGCATAGATAGAAGGCAAATAAGCGTTCCATGGCTTTATTTCGCTTAGTTGCTTACTCTTGAGTAGAAATGCATATTCACTCCAGGAATAAGCACATTTGTCAAATGAGTCCAATTGAAGCAAAACACATTGTTGGAGTGTCAGAATGCATAGATAGAAGGCAAATAAGCGTTCCATGGCTTTATTTCGCTTAGTTGCTTACTCTTGAGTAGAAATGCATATTCACTCCAGGAATAAGTACCTTTGTCAAATGAGTCAAATTGAAGCAAAACACATTGTTGGAGTGTCAGAATGCATAGATAGAAGGCAAATAAGCGTTCCATGGCTTTATTTCGCTTAGTTGCTTACTCTTGAGTAGAAATGCATATTCACTCCAGGAATAAGTACCTTTGTCAAATGAGTCAAATTGAAGCAGAACACATTGTTGGAGTGTCAGAATGCATAGATAGAAGGCAAATAAGCGTTCCATGGCTTTATTTCGCTTAGTTGCTTACTCTTGAGTAGAACTGCATATTCACTCCAGGAATACGCACCTTTGTCAAATGAGTCAAATTGAAGCAAAACACATTGTTGGAGTGTCAGAATGCATAGATAGAAGGCAAATAAGCGTTCCATGGCTTTATTTCGCTTAGTTGCTTACTCTTGAGTAGAACTGCATATTCACTCCAGGAATACGCACCTTTGTCAAATGAGTCAAATTGAAGCAAAACACATTGTTGGAGTGTCAGAATGCATAGATAGAAGGCGAATAAGCGTTCCATGGCTTTATTTCGCTTAGTTGCTTACTCTTGAGTAGAACTGCATATTCACTCCAGGAATAAGCACATTCGTCAAATGAGTCAAATTGAAGCAAAACACATTGTTGGAGTGTCAGAATGCATAGATAGAAGGCAAATAAGCGTTCCATGGCTTTATTTCGCTTAGTTGCTTACTCTTGAGTAGAAATGCATATTCACTCCAGGAATAAGCACATTTGTCAAATGAGTCAAATTGAAGCAAAACACATTGTTGGAGTGTTAGAATGCATAGATAGAAGGCAAATAAGCGTTCCATGGCTTTATTTCGCTTAGTTGCTTACTCTTGAGTAGAAATGCATATTCACTCCAGGAATAAGTACCTTTGTCAAATGAGTCAAATTGAAGCAAAACACATTGTTGGAGTGTCAGAATGCATAGATAGAAGGCAAATAAGCGTTCCATGGCTTTATTTCGCTTAGTTGCTTACTCTTGAGTAGAAATGCATATTCACTCCAGGAATACGCACATTTGTCAAATGAGTCAAATTGAAGCAGAACACATTGTTGGAGTGTCAGAATGCATAGATAGAAGGCAAATAAGCGTTCCATGGCTTTATTTCGCTTAGTTGCTTACTCTTGAGTAGAACTGCATATTCACTCCAGGAATAAGTACCTTTGTCAAATGAGTCAAATTGAAGCAAAACACATTGTTGGAGTGTCAGAATGCATAGATAGAAGGCAAATAAGCGTTCCATGGCTTTATTTCGCTTAGTTGCTTACTCTTGAGTAGAAATGCATATTCACTCCAGGAATACGCACATTTGTCAAATGAGTCAAATTGAAGCAAAACACATTGTTGGAGTGTCAGAATGCATAGATAGAAGGCAAATAAGCGTTCCATGGCTTTATTTCGCTTAGTTGCTTACTCTTGAGTAGAAATGCATATTCACTCCAGGAATAAGCACATTTGTCAAATGAGTCAAATTGAAGCAAAACACATTGTTGGAGTGTCAGAATGCATAGATAGAAGGCAAATAAGCGTTCCATGGCTTTATTTCGCTTAGTTGCTTACTCTTGAGTAGAACTGCATATTCACTCCAGGAATAAGCACATTTGTCAAATGAGTCAAATTGAAGCAAAACACATTGTTGGAGTGTCAGAATGCATAGGTAGAAGGCAAATAAGCGTTCCATGGCTTTATTTCGCTTAGTTGCTTACTCTTGAGTAGAAATGCATATTCACTCCAGGAATAAGTACCTTTGTCAAATGAGTCAAATTGAAGCAAAACACATTGTTGGAGTGTCAGAATGCATAGATAGAAGGCAAATAAGCGTTCCATGGCTTTATTTCGCTTAGTTGCTTACTCTTGAGTAGAAATGCATATTCACTCCAGGAATAAGTACCTTTGTCAAATGAGTCAAATTGAAGCAGAACACATTGTTGGAGTGTCAGAATGCATAGATAGAAGGCAAATAAGCGTTCCATGGCTTTATTTCGCTTAGTTGCTTACTCTTGAGTAGAACTGCATATTCACTCCAGGAATACGCACCTTTGTCAAATGAGTCAAATTGAAGCAAAACACATTGTTGGAGTGTCAGAATGCATAGATAGAAGGCAAATAAGCGTTCCATGGCTTTATTTCGCTTAGTTGCTTACTCTTGAGTAGAACTGCATATTCACTCCAGGAATACGTACCTTTGTCAAATGAGTCAAATTGAAGCAGAACACATTGTTGGAGTGTCAGAATGCATAGATAGAAGGCAAATAAGCGTTCCATGGCTTTATTTCGCTTAGTTGCTTACTCTTGAGTAGAACTGCATATTCACTCCAGGAATACGCACCTTTGTCAAATGAGTCAAATTGAAGCAAAACACATTGTTGGAGTGTCAGAATGCATAGATAGAAGGCAAATAAGCGTTCCATGGCGTTATTTCGCTTAGTTGCTTACTCTTGAGTAGAACTGCATATTCACTCCAGGAATACGCACCTTTGTCAAATGAGTCAAATTGAAGCAAAACACATTGTTGGAGTGTCAGAATGCATAGATAGAAGGCGAATAAGCGTTCCATGGCTTTATTTCGCTTAGTTGCTTACTCTTGAGTAGAACTGCATATTCACTCCAGGAATAAGCACATTTGTCAAATGAGTCAAATTGAAGCAAAACACATTGTTGGAGTGTCAGAATGCATAGATAGAAGGCGAATAAGCGTTCCATGGCTTTATTTCGCTTAGTTGCTTACTCTTGAGTAGAACTGCATATTCACTCCAGGAATAAGCACATTTGTCAAATGAGTCAAATTGAAGCAGAACACATTGTTGGAGTGTCAGAATGCATAGATAGAAGGCAAATAAGCGTTCCATGGCTTTATTTCGCTTAGTTGCTTACTCTTGAGTAGAACTGCATATTCACTCCAGGAATAAGCACCTTTGTCAAATGAGTGAAATTGAAGCAGAACACATTGTTGGAGTGTCAGAATGCATAGATAGAAGGCAAATAAGCGTTCCATGGCTTTATTTCGCTTAGTTGCTTACTCTTGAGTAGAACTGCATATTCACTCCAGGAATAAACACCTTTGTCAAATGAGTCAAATTGAAGCAGAACACATTGTTGGAGTGTCAGAATGCATAGATAGAAGGCAAATAAGCGTTCCATGGCTTTATTTCGCTTAGTTGCTTACTCTTGAGTAGAACTGCATATTCACTCCAGGAATACGCACCTTTGTCAAATGAGTCAAATTGAAGCAGAACACATTGTTGGAGTGTCAGAATGCATAGATAGAAGGCAAATAAGCGTTCCATGGCTTTATTTCGCTTAGTTGCTTACTCTTGAGTAGAACTGCATATTCACTCCAGGAATGCGCACATTTGTCAAATGAGTCAAATTGAAGCAAAACACATTGTTGGAGTGTCAGAATGCATAGATAGAAGGCAAATAAGCGTTCCATGGCTTTATTTCGCTTAGTTGCTTACTCTTGAGTAGAACTGCATATTCACTCCAAGAATAACCACATTTGTCAAATGAGTCAAATTAAAGCAGAACACATTGTTGGAGTGTCAGAATGCATAGATAGAAGGCAAATAAGCGTTCCATGGCTTTATTTCGCTTAGTTGCTTACTCTTGAGTAGAAATGCATATTCACTCCAGGAATACGCACCTTTGTCAAATGAGTCAAATTGAAGCAAAACACATTGTTGGAGTGTTAGAATGCATAGATAGAAGGCAAATAAGCGTTCCATGGCTTTATTTCGCTTAGTTGCTTACTCTTGAGTAGAAATGCATATTCACTCCAGGAATACACACCTTTGTCAAATGAGTCAAATTGAAGCAGAACACATTGTTGGAGTGTCAGAATGCATAGATAGAAGGCAAATAAGCGTTCCATGGCTTTATTTCGCTTAGTTGCTTACTCTTGAGTAGAACTGCATATTCACTCCAGGAATAAGTACCTTTGTCAAATGAGTCAAATTGAAGCAAAACACATTGTTGGAGTGTCAGAATGCATAGATAGAAGGCAAATAAGCGTTCCATGGCTTTATTTCGCTTAGTTGCTTACTCTTGAGTAGAACTGCATATTCACTCCAGGAATAAGCACATTTGTCAAATGAGTCAAATTGAAGCAAAACACATTGTTGGAGTGTCAGAATGCATAGATAGAAGGCAAATAAGCGTTCCATGGCTTTATTTCGCTTAGTTGCTTACTCTTGAGTAGAAATGCATATTCACTCCAGGAATAAGTACCTTTGTCAAATGAGTCAAATTGAAGCAGAACACATTGTTGGAGTGTCAGAATGCATAGATAGAAGGCAAATAAGCGTTCCATGGCTTTATTTCGCTTAGTTGCTTACTCTTGAGTAGAAATGCATATTCACTCCAGGAATAAGCACATTTGTCAAATGAGTCCAATTGAAGCAAAACACATTGTTGGAGTGTCAGAATGCATAGATAGAAGGCAAATAAGCGTTCCATGGCTTTATTTCGCTTAGTTGCTTACTCTTGAGTAGAAATGCATATTCACTCCAGGAATAAGTACCTTTGTCAAATGAGTCAAATTGAAGCAAAACACATTGTTGGAGTGTCAGAATGCATAGATAGAAGGCAAATAAGCGTTCCATGGCTTTATTTCGCTTAGTTGCTTACTCTTGAGTAGAAATGCATATTCACTCCAGGAATAAGTACCTTTGTCAAATGAGTCAAATTGAAGCAGAACACATTGTTGGAGTGTCAGAATGCATAGATAGAAGGCAAATAAGCGTTCCATGGCTTTATTTCGCTTAGTTGCTTACTCTTGAGTAGAACTGCATATTCACTCCAGGAATACGCACCTTTGTCAAATGAGTCAAATTGAAGCAAAACACATTGTTGGAGTGTTAGAATGCATAGATAGAAGGCAAATAAGCGTTCCATGGCTTTATTTCGCTTAGTTGCTTACTCTTGAGTAGAACTGCATATTCACTCCAGGAATACGCACCTTTGTCAAATGAGTCAAATTGAAGCAGAACACATTGTTGGAGTGTCAGAATGCATAGATAGAAGGCAAATAAGCGTTCCATGGCTTTATTTCGCTTAGTTGCTTACTCTTGAGTAGAACTGCATATTCACTCCAGGAATACGCACCTTTGTCAAATGAGTCAAATTGAAGCAAAACACATTGTTGGAGTGTCAGAATGCATAGATAGAAGGCAAATAAGCGTTCCATGGCTTTATTTCGCTTAGTTGCTTACTCTTGAGTAGAACTGCATATTCACTCCAGGAATACGCACCTTTGTCAAATGAGTCAAATTGAAGCAAAACACATTGTTGGAGTGTCAGAATGCATAGATAGAAGGCGAATAAGCGTTCCATGGCTTTATTTCGCTTAGTTGCTTACTCTTGAGTAGAACTGCATATTCACTCCAGGAATAAGCACATTTGTCAAATGAGTCAAATTGAAGCAAAACACATTGTTGGAGTGTCAGAATGCATAGATAGAAGGCAAATAAGCGTTCCATGGCTTTATTTCGCTTAGTTGCTTACTCTTGAGTAGAAATGCATATTCACTCCAGGAATAAGCACATTTGTCAAATGAGTCAAATTGAAGCAAAACACATTGTTGGAGTGTCAGAATGCATAGATAGAAGGCAAATAAGCGTTCCATGGCTTTATTTCGCTTAGTTGCTTACTCTTGAGTAGAAATGCATATTCACTCCAGGAATAAGTACCTTTGTCAAATGAGTCAAATTGAAGCAGAACACATTGTTGGAGTGTCAGAATGCATAGATAGAAGGCAAATAAGCGTTCCATGGCTTTATTTCGCTTAGTTGCTTACTCTTGAGTAGAAATGCATATTCACTCCAGGAATAAACACCTTTGTCAAATGAGTCAAATTGAAGCAAAACACATTGTTGGAGTGTTAGAATGCATAGATAGAAGGCAAATAAGCGTTCCATGGCTTTATTTCGCTTAGTTGCTTACTCTTGAGTAGAAATGCATATTCACTCCAGGAATACACACCTTTGTCAAATGAGTCAAATTGAAGCAGAACACATTGTTGGAGTGTCAGAATGCATAGATAGAAGGCAAATAAGCGTTCCATGGCTTTATTTCGCTTAGTTGCTTACTCTTGAGTAGAAATGCATATTCACTCCAGGAATAAGCACATTTGTCAAATGAGTCAAATTGAAGCAAAACACATTGTTGGAGTGTTAGAATGCATAGATAGAAGGCAAATAAGCGTTCCATGGCTTTATTTCGCTTAGTTGCTTACTCTTGAGTAGAAATGCATATTCACTCCAGGAATAAGTACCTTTGTCAAATGAGTCAAATTGAAGCAAAACACATTGTTGGAGTGTCAGAATGCATAGATAGAAGGCAAATAAGCGTTCCATGGCTTTATTTCGCTTAGTTGCTTACTCTTGAGTAGAAATGCATATTCACTCCAGGAATACGCACATTTGTCAAATGAGTCAAATTGAAGCAGAACACATTGTTGGAGTGTCAGAATGCATAGATAGAAGGCAAATAAGCGTTCCATGGCTTTATTTCGCTTAGTTGCTTACTCTTGAGTAGAACTGCATATTCACTCCAGGAATAAGTACCTTTGTCAAATGAGTCAAATTGAAGCAAAACACATTGTTGGAGTGTCAGAATGCATAGATAGAAGGCAAATAAGCGTTCCATGGCTTTATTTCGCTTAGTTGCTTACTCTTGAGTAGAAATGCATATTCACTCCAGGAATACGCACATTTGTCAAATGAGTCAAATTGAAGCAAAACACATTGTTGGAGTGTCAGAATGCATAGATAGAAGGCAAATAAGCGTTCCATGGCTTTATTTCGCTTAGTTGCTTACTCTTGAGTAGAAATGCATATTCACTCCAGGAATAAGCACATTTGTCAAATGAGTCAAATTGAAGCAAAACACATTGTTGGAGTGTCAGAATGCATAGATAGAAGGCAAATAAGCGTTCCATGGCTTTATTTCGCTTAGTTGCTTACTCTTGAGTAGAACTGCATATTCACTCCAGGAATAAGCACATTTGTCAAATGAGTCAAATTGAAGCAAAACACATTGTTGGAGTGTCAGAATGCATAGGTAGAAGGCAAATAAGCGTTCCATGGCTTTATTTCGCTTAGTTGCTTACTCTTGAGTAGAAATGCATATTCACTCCAGGAATAAGTACCTTTGTCAAATGAGTCAAATTGAAGCAAAACACATTGTTGGAGTGTCAGAATGCATAGATAGAAGGCAAATAAGCGTTCCATGGCTTTATTTCGCTTAGTTGCTTACTCTTGAGTAGAAATGCATATTCACTCCAGGAATAAGTACCTTTGTCAAATGAGTCAAATTGAAGCAGAACACATTGTTGGAGTGTCAGAATGCATAGATAGAAGGCAAATAAGCGTTCCATGGCTTTATTTCGCTTAGTTGCTTACTCTTGAGTAGAACTGCATATTCACTCCAGGAATACGCACCTTTGTCAAATGAGTCAAATTGAAGCAAAACACATTGTTGGAGTGTCAGAATGCATAGATAGAAGGCAAATAAGCGTTCCATGGCTTTATTTCGCTTAGTTGCTTACTCTTGAGTAGAACTGCATATTCACTCCAGGAATACGTACCTTTGTCAAATGAGTCAAATTGAAGCAGAACACATTGTTGGAGTGTCAGAATGCATAGATAGAAGGCAAATAAGCGTTCCATGGCTTTATTTCGCTTAGTTGCTTACTCTTGAGTAGAACTGCATATTCACTCCAGGAATACGCACCTTTGTCAAATGAGTCAAATTGAAGCAAAACACATTGTTGGAGTGTCAGAATGCATAGATAGAAGGCAAATAAGCGTTCCATGGCGTTATTTCGCTTAGTTGCTTACTCTTGAGTAGAACTGCATATTCACTCCAGGAATACGCACCTTTGTCAAATGAGTCAAATTGAAGCAAAACACATTGTTGGAGTGTCAGAATGCATAGATAGAAGGCGAATAAGCGTTCCATGGCTTTATTTCGCTTAGTTGCTTACTCTTGAGTAGAACTGCATATTCACTCCAGGAATACGCACCTTTGTCAAATGAGTCAAATTGAAGCAAAACACATTGTTGGAGTGTCAGAATGCATAGATAGAAGGCAAATAAGCGTTCCATGGCGTTATTTCGCTTAGTTGCTTACTCTTGAGTAGAACTGCATATTCACTCCAGGAATACGTACCTTTGTCAAATGAGTCAAATTGAAGCAGAACACATTGTTGGAGTGTCAGAATGCATAGATAGAAGGCAAATAAGCGTTCCATGGCTTTATTTCGCTTAGTTGCTTACTCTTGAGTAGAACTGCATATTCACTCCAGGAATACGCACCTTTGTCAAATGAGTCAAATTGAAGCAAAACACATTGTTGGAGTGTCAGAATGCATAGATAGAAGGCAAATAAGCGTTCCATGGCGTTATTTCGCTTAGTTGCTTACTCTTGAGTAGAACTGCATATTCACTCCAGGAATACGTACCTTTGTCAAATGAGTCAAATTGAAGCAGAACACATTGTTGGAGTGTCAGAATGCATAGATAGAAGGCAAATAAGCGTTCCATGGCTTTATTTCGCTTAGTTGCTTACTCTTGAGTAGAACTGCATATTCACTCCAGGAATACGCACCTTTGTCAAATGAGTCAAATTGAAGCAAAACACATTGTTGGAGTGTCAGAATGCATAGATAGAAGGCAAATAAGCGTTCCATGGCGTTATTTCGCTTAGTTGCTTACTCTTGAGTAGAACTGCATATTCACTCCAGGAATACGCACCTTTGTCAAATGAGTCAAATTGAAGCAAAACACATTGTTGGAGTGTCAGAATGCATAGATAGAAGGCGAATAAGCGTTCCATGGCTTTATTTCGCTTAGTTGCTTACTCTTGAGTAGAACTGCATATTCACTCCAGGAATAAGCACATTTGTCAAATGAGTCAAATTGAAGCAAAACACATTGTTGGAGTGTCAGAATGCATAGATAGAAGGCGAATAAGCGTTCCATGGCTTTATTTCGCTTAGTTGCTTACTCTTGAGTAGAACTGCATATTCACTCCAGGAATAAGCACATTTGTCAAATGAGTCAAATTGAAGCAGAACACATTGTTGGAGTGTCAGAATGCATAGATAGAAGGCAAATAAGCGTTCCATGGCTTTATTTCGCTTAGTTGCTTACTCTTGAGTAGAACTGCATATTCACTCCAGGAATAAGCACCTTTGTCAAATGAGTGAAATTGAAGCAGAACACATTGTTGGAGTGTCAGAATGCATAGATAGAAGGCAAATAAGCGTTCCATGGCTTTATTTCGCTTAGTTGCTTACTCTTGAGTAGAACTGCATATTCACTCCAGGAATAAACACCTTTGTCAAATGAGTCAAATTGAAGCAGAACACATTGTTGGAGTGTCAGAATGCATAGATAGAAGGCAAATAAGCGTTCCATGGCTTTATTTCGCTTAGTTGCTTACTCTTGAGTAGAACTGCATATTCACTCCAGGAATACGCACCTTTGTCAAATGAGTCAAATTGAAGCAGAACACATTGTTGGAGTGTCAGAATGCATAGATAGAAGGCAAATAAGCGTTCCATGGCTTTATTTCGCTTAGTTGCTTACTCTTGAGTAGAACTGCATATTCACTCCAGGAATGCGCACATTTGTCAAATGAGTCAAATTGAAGCAAAACACATTGTTGGAGTGTCAGAATGCATAGATAGAAGGCAAATAAGCGTTCTATGGCTTTATTTCGCTTAGTTGCTTACTCTTGAGTAGAACTGCATATTCACTCCAGGAATAAGCACATTTGTCAAATGAGTCAAATTGAAGCAGAACACATTGTTGGAGTGTCAGAATGCATAGATAGAAGGCAAATAAGCGTTCCATGGCTTTATTTCGCTTAGTTGCTTACTCTTGAGTAGAACTGCATATTCACTCCAAGAATAACCACATTTGTCAAATGAGTCAAATTAAAGCAGAACACATTGTTGGAGTGTCAGAATGCATAGATAGAAGGCAAATAAGCGTTCCATGGCTTTATTTCGCTTAGTTGCTTACTCTTGAGTAGAAATGCATATTCACTCCAGGAATACGCACCTTTGTCAAATGAGTCAAATTGAAGCAAAACACATTGTTGGAGTGTTAGAATGCATAGATAGAAGGCAAATAAGCGTTCCATGGCTTTATTTCGCTTAGTTGCTTACTCTTGAGTAGAAATGCATATTCACTCCAGGAATACACACCTTTGTCAAATGAGTCAAATTGAAGCAGAACACATTGTTGGAGTGTCAGAATGCATAGATAGAAGGCAAATAAGCGTTCCATGGCTTTATTTCGCTTAGTTGCTTACTCTTGAGTAGAACTGCATATTCACTCCAGGAATAAGTACCTTTGTCAAATGAGTCAAATTGAAGCAAAACACATTGTTGGAGTGTCAGAATGCATAGATAGAAGGCAAATAAGCGTTCCATGGCTTTATTTCGCTTAGTTGCTTACTCTTGAGTAGAACTGCATATTCACTCCAGGAATAAGCACATTTGTCAAATGAGTCAAATTGAAGCAAAACACATTGTTGGAGTGTCAGAATGCATAGATAGAAGGCAAATAAGCGTTCCATGGCTTTATTTCGCTTAGTTGCTTACTCTTGAGTAGAAATGCATATTCACTCCAGGAATAAGTACCTTTGTCAAATGAGTCAAATTGAAGCAGAACACATTGTTGGAGTGTCAGAATGCATAGATAGAAGGCAAATAAGCGTTCCATGGCTTTATTTCGCTTAGTTGCTTACTCTTGAGTAGAAATGCATATTCACTCCAGGAATAAGCACATTTGTCAAATGAGTCCAATTGAAGCAAAACACATTGTTGGAGTGTCAGAATGCATAGATAGAAGGCAAATAAGCGTTCCATGGCTTTATTTCGCTTAGTTGCTTACTCTTGAGTAGAAATGCATATTCACTCCAGGAATAAGTACCTTTGTCAAATGAGTCAAATTGAAGCAAAACACATTGTTGGAGTGTCAGAATGCATAGATAGAAGGCAAATAAGCGTTCCATGGCTTTATTTCGCTTAGTTGCTTACTCTTGAGTAGAAATGCATATTCACTCCAGGAATAAGTACCTTTGTCAAATGAGTCAAATTGAAGCAGAACACATTGTTGGAGTGTCAGAATGCATAGATAGAAGGCAAATAAGCGTTCCATGGCTTTATTTCGCTTAGTTGCTTACTCTTGAGTAGAACTGCATATTCACTCCAGGAATACGCACCTTTGTCAAATGAGTCAAATTGAAGCAAAACACATTGTTGGAGTGTTAGAATGCATAGATAGAAGGCAAATAAGCGTTCCATGGCTTTATTTCGCTTAGTTGCTTACTCTTGAGTAGAACTGCATATTCACTCCAGGAACACGCACCTTTGTCAAATGAGTCAAATTGAAGCAGAACACATTGTTGGAGTGTCAGAATGCATAGATAGAAGGCAAATAAGCGTTCCATGGCTTTATTTCGCTTAGTTGCTTACTCTTGAGTAGAACTGCATATTCACTCCAGGAATACGCACCTTTGTCAAATGAGTCAAATTGAAGCAAAACACATTGTTGGAGTGTCAGAATGCATAGATAGAAGGCAGATAAGCGTTCCATGGCTTTATTTCGCTTAGTTGCTTACTCTTGAGTAGAACTGCATATTCACTCCAGGAATACGCACCTTTGTCAAATGAGTCAAATTGAAGCAAAACACATTGTTGGAGTGTCAGAATGCATAGATAGAAGGCGAATAAGCGTTCCATGGCTTTATTTCGCTTAGTTGCTTACTCTTGAGTAGAACTGCATATTCACTCCAGGAATAAGCACATTTGTCAAATGAGTCAAATTGAAGCAAAACACATTGTTGGAGTGTCAGAATGCATAGATAGAAGGCAAATAAGCGTTCCATGGCTTTATTTCGCTTAGTTGCTTACTCTTGAGTAGAAATGCATATTCACTCCAGGAATAAGCACATTTGTCAAATGAGTCAAATTGAAGCAGAACACATTGTTGGAGTGTCAGAATGCATAGATAGAAGGCAAATAAGCGTTCCATGGCTTTATTTCGCTTAGTTGCTTACTCTTGAGTAGAAATGCATATTCACTCCAGGAATAAACACCTTTGTCAAATGAGTCAAATTGAAGCAAAACACATTGTTGGAGTGTTAGAATGCATAGATAGAAGGCAAATAAGCGTTCCATGGCTTTATTTCGCTTAGTTGCTTACTCTTGAGTAGAAATGCATATTCACTCCAGGAATACACACCTTTGTCAAATGAGTCAAATTGAAGCAGAACACATTGTTGGAGTGTCAGAATGCATAGATAGAAGGCAAATAAGCGTTCCATGGCTTTATTTCGCTTAGTTGCTTACTCTTGAGTAGAACTGCATATTCACTCCAGGAATAAGTACCTTTGTCAAATGAGTCAAATTGAAGCAAAACACATTGTTGGAGTGTCAGAATGCATAGATAGAAGGCAAATAAGCGTTCCATGGCTTTATTTCGCTTAGTTGCTTACTCTTGAGTAGAAATGCATATTCACTCCAGGAATAAGCACATTTGTCAAATGAGTCAAATTGAAGCAAAACACATTGTTGGAGTGTCAGAATGCATAGATAGAAGGCAAATAAGCGTTCCATGGCTTTATTTCGCTTAGTTGCTTACTCTTGAGTAGAAATGCATATTCACTCCAGGAATAAGTACCTTTGTCAAATGAGTCAAATTGAAGCAGAACACATTGTTGGAGTGTCAGAATGCATAGATAGAAGGCAAATAAGCGTTCCATGGCTTTATTTCGCTTAGTTGCTTACTCTTGAGTAGAAATGCATATTCACTCCAGGAATAAGCACATTTGTCAAATGAGTCCAATTGAAGCAAAACACATTGTTGGAGTGTCAGAATGCATAGATAGAAGGCAAATAAGCGTTCCATGGCTTTATTTCGCTTAGTTGCTTACTCTTGAGTAGAAATGCATATTCACTCCAGGAATAAGTACCTTTGTCAAATGAGTCAAATTGAAGCAAAACACATTGTTGGAGTGTCAGAATGCATAGATAGAAGGCAAATAAGCGTTCCATGGCTTTATTTCGCTTAGTTGCTTACTCTTGAGTAGAAATGCATATTCACTCCAGGAATAAGTACCTTTGTCAAATGAGTCAAATTGAAGCAGAACACATTGTTGGAGTGTCAGAATGCATAGATAGAAGGCAAATAAGCGTTCCATGGCTTTATTTCGCTTAGTTGCTTACTCTTGAGTAGAACTGCATATTCACTCCAGGAATACGCACCTTTGTCAAATGAGTCAAATTGAAGCAAAACACATTGTTGGAGTGTTAGAATGCATAGATAGAAGGCAAATAAGCGTTCCATGGCTTTATTTCGCTTAGTTGCTTACTCTTGAGTAGAACTGCATATTCACTCCAGGAATACGCACCTTTGTCAAATGAGTCAAATTGAAGCAGAACACATTGTTGGAGTGTCAGAATGCATAGATAGAAGGCAAATAAGCGTTCCATGGCTTTATTTCGCTTAGTTGCTTACTCTTGAGTAGAACTGCATATTCACTCCAGGAATACGCACCTTTGTCAAATGAGTCAAATTGAAGCAAAACACATTGTTGGAGTGTCAGAATGCATAGATAGAAGGCAAATAAGCGTTCCATGGCTTTATTTCGCTTAGTTGCTTACTCTTGAGTAGAACTGCATATTCACTCCAGGAATACGCACCTTTGTCAAATGAGTCAAATTGAAGCAAAACACATTGTTGGAGTGTCAGAATGCATAGATAGAAGGCGAATAAGCGTTCCATGGCTTTATTTCGCTTAGTTGCTTACTCTTGAGTAGAACTGCATATTCACTCCAGGAATAAGCACATTTGTCAAATGAGTCAAATTGAAGCAAAACACATTGTTGGAGTGTCAGAATGCATAGATAGAAGGCAAATAAGCGTTCCATGGCTTTATTTCGCTTAGTTGCTTACTCTTGAGTAGAAATGCATATTCACTCCAGGAATAAGTACCTTTGTCAAATGAGTCAAATTGAAGCAAAACACATTGTTGGAGTGTCAGAATGCATAGATAGAAGGCAAATAAGCGTTCCATGGCTTTATTTCGCTTAGTTGCTTACTCTTGAGTAGAAATGCATATTCACTCCAGGAATACGCACCTTTGTCAAATGAGTCAAATTGAAGCAAAACACATTGTTGGAGTGTTAGAATGCATAGATAGAAGGCAAATAAGCGTTCCATGGCTTTATTTCGCTTAGTTGCTTACTCTTGAGTAGAAATGCATATTCACTCCAGGAATACACACCTTTGTCAAATGAGTCAAATTGAAGCAGAACACATTGTTGGAGTGTCAGAATGCATAGATAGAAGGCAAATAAGCGTTCCATGGCTTTATTTCGCTTAGTTGCTTACTCTTGAGTAGAACTGCATATTCACTCCAGGAATAAGTACCTTTGTCAAATGAGTCAAATTGAAGCAAAACACATTGTTGGAGTGTCAGAATGCATAGATAGAAGGAAAATAAGCGTTCCATGGCTTTATTTCGCTTAGTTGCTTACTCTTGAGTAGAAATGCATATTCACTCCAGGAATAAGCACCTTTGTCAAATGAGTCAAATTGAAGCAAAACACATTGTTGGAGTGTCAGAATGCATAGATAGAAGGCAAATAAGCGTTCCATGGCTTTATTTCGCTTAGTTGCTTACTCTTGAGTAGAAATGCATATTCACTCCAGGAATAAGTACCTTTGTCAAATGAGTCAAATTGAAGCAGAACACATTGTTGGAGTGTCAGAATGCATAGATAGAAGGCAAATAAGCGTTCCATGGCTTTATTTCGCTTAGTTGCTTACTCTTGAGTAGAACTGCATATTCACTCCAGGAATACGCACCTTTGTCAAATGAGTCAAATTGAAGCAAAACACATTGTTGGAGTGTTAGAATGCATAGATAGAAGGCAAATAAGCGTTCCATGGCTTTATTTCGCTTAGTTGCTTACTCTTGAGTAGAACTGCATATTCACTCCAGGAATACGCACCTTTGTCAAATGAGTCAAATTGAAGCAGAACACATTGTTGGAGTGTCAGAATGCATAGATAGAAGGCAAATAAGCGTTCCATGGCTTTATTTCGCTTAGTTGCTTACTCTTGAGTAGAACTGCATATTCACTCCAGGAATACGCACCTTTGTCAAATGAGTCAAATTGAAGCAAAACACATTGTTGGAGTGTCAGAATGCATAGATAGAAGGCAAATAAGCGTTCCATGGCTTTATTTCGCTTAGTTGCTTACTCTTGAGTAGAACTGCATATTCACTCCAGGAATAAGTACCTTTGTCAAATGAGTCAAATTGAAGCAAAACACATTGTTGGAGTGTCAGAATGCATAGATAGAAGGCAAATAAGCGTTCCATGGCTTTATTTCGCTTAGTTGCTTACTCTTGAGTAGAAATGCATATTCACTCCAGGAATAAGTACCTTTGTCAAATGAGTCAAATTGAAGCAGAACACATTGTTGGAGTGTCAGAATGCATAGATAGAAGGCAAATAAGCGTTCCATGGCTTTATTTCGCTTAGTTGCTTACTCTTGAGTAGAACTGCATATTCACTCCAGGAATACGCACCTTTGTCAAATGAGTCAAATTGAAGCAAAACACATTGTTGGAGTGTCAGAATGCATAGATAGAAGGCAAATAAGCGTTCCATGGCTTTATTTCGCTTAGTTGCTTACTCTTGAGTAGAACTGCATATTCACTCCAGGAATACGCACCTTTGTCAAATGAGTCAAATTGAAGCAGAACACATTGTTGGAGTGTCAGAATGCATAGATAGAAGGCAAATAAGCGTTCCATGGCTTTATTTCGCTTAGTTGCTTACTCTTGAGTAGAACTGCATATTCACTCCAGGAATACGCACCTTTGTCAAATGAGTCAAATTGAAGCAAAACACATTGTTGGAGTGTCAGAATGCATAGATAGAAGGCAAATAAGCGTTCCATGGCGTTATTTCGCTTAGTTGCTTACTCTTGAGTAGAACTGCATATTCACTCCAGGAATACGCACCTTTGTCAAATGAGTCAAATTGAAGCAAAACACATTGTTGGAGTGTCAGAATGCATAGATAGAAGGCGAATAAGCGTTCCATGGCTTTATTTCGCTTAGTTGCTTACTCTTGAGTAGAACTGCATATTCACTCCAGGAATAAGCACATTTGTCAAATGAGTCAAATTGAAGCAAAACACATTGTTGGAGTGTCAGAATGCATAGATAGAAGGCAAATAAGCGTTCCATGGCTTTATTTCGCTTAGTTGCTTACTCTTGAGTAGAAATGCATATTCACTCCAGGAATAAGCACATTTGTCAAATGAGTCAAATTGAAGCAAAACACATTGTTGGAGTGTCAGAATGCATAGATAGAAGGCAAATAAGCGTTCCATGGCTTTATTTCGCTTAGTTGCTTACTCTTGAGTAGAAATGCATAATCACTCCAGGAATAAGTACCTTTGTCAAATGAGTCAAATTGAAGCAAAACACATTGTTGGAGTGTCAGAATGCATAGATAGAAGGCAAATAAGCGTTCCATGGCTTTATTTCGCTTAGTTGCTTACTCTTGAGTAGAAATGCATATTCACTCCAGGAATACGCACATTTGTCAAATGAGTCAAATTGAAGCAAAACACATTGTTGGAGTGTCAGAATGCATAGATAGAAGGCAAATAAGCGTTCCATGGCTTTATTTCGCTTAGTTGCTTACTCTTGAGTAGAACTGCATATTCACTCCAGGAATACGCACCTTTGTCAAATGAGTCAAATTGAAGCAAAACACATTGTTGGAGTGTCAGAATGCATAGATAGAAGGCAAATAAGCGTTCCATGGCTTTATTTCGCTTAGTTGCTTACTCTTGAGTAGAAATGCATATTCACTCCAGGAATACGCACATTTGTCAAATGAGTCAAATTGAAGCAAAACACATTGTTGGAGTGTCAGAATGCATAGATAGAAGGCAAATAAGCGTTCCATGGCTTTATTTCGCTTAGTTGCTTACTCTTGAGTAGAACTGCATATTCACTCCAGGAATAAGCACATTTGTCAAATGAGTCAAATTGAAGCAAAACACATTGTTGGAGTGTCAGAATGCATAGGTAGAAGGCAAATAAGCGTTCCATGGCTTTATTTCGCTTAGTTGCTTACTCTTGAGTAGAACTGCATATTCACTCCAGGAATACGCACCTTTGTCAAATGAGTCAAATTGAAGCAAAACACATTGTTGGAGTGGCAGAATGCATAGATAGAAGGCAAATAAGCGTTCCATGGCTTTATTTCGCTTAGTTGCTTACTCTTGAGTAGAACTGCATATTCACTCCAGGAATACGCACCTTTGTCAAATGAGTCAAATTGAAGCAAAACACATTGTTGGAGTGTCAGAATGCATAGATAGAAGGTAAATAAGCGTTCCATGGCTTTATTTCGCTTAGTTGCTTACTCTTGAGTAGAAATGCATATTCACTCCAGGAATAAGTACCTTTGTCAAATGAGTCAAATTGAAGCAAAACACATTGTTGGAGTGTCAGAATGCATAGATAGAAGGCAAATAAGCGTTCCATGGCTTTATTTCGCTTAGTTGCTTACTCTTGAGTAGAACTGCATATTCACTCCAGGAATACGCACCTTTGTCAAATGAGTCAAATTGAAGCAAAACACATTGTTGGAGTGTCAGAATGCATAGATAGAAGGCAAATAAGCGTTCCATGGCTTTATTTCGCTTAGTTGCTTACTCTTGAGTAGAACTGCATATTCACTCCAGGAATACGCACCTTTGTCAAATGAGTCAAATTGAAGCAAAACACATTGTTGGAGTGTCAGAATGCATAGATAGAAGGCAAATAAGCGTTCCATGGCTTTATTTCGCTTAGTTGCTTACTCTTGAGTAGAAATGCATATTCACTCCAGGAATAAGTACCTTTGTCAAATGAGTCAAATTGAAGCAAAACACATTGTTGTAGTGTCAGAATGCATAGATAGAAGGCAAATAAGCGTTCCATGGCTTTATTTCGCTTAGTTGCTTACTCTTGAGTAGAACTGCATATTCACTCCAGGAATACGCACCTTTGTCAAATGAGTCAAATTGAAGCAAAACACATTGTTGGAGTGTCAGAATGCATAGATAGACGGCAAATAAGCGTTCCATGGCTTTATTTCGCTTAGTTGCTTACTCTTGAGTAGAACTGCATATTCACTCCAGGAATAAGCACATTTGTCAAATGAGTCAAATTGAAGCGAAACACATTGTTGGAGTGTCAGAATGCATAGATAGACGGCAAATAAGCGTTCCATGGCTTTATTTCGCTTAGTTGCTTACTCTTGAGTAGAACTGCATATTCACTCCAGGAATACGCACCTTTGTCAAATGAGTCAAATTGAAGCAAAACACATTGTTGGAGTGTCAGAATGCATAGATAGAAGGCAAATAAGCGTTCCATGGCTTTATTTCGCTTAGTTGCTTACTCTTGAGTAGAACTGCATATTCACTCCAGGAATACGCACCTTTGTCAAATGAGTCAAATTGAAGCAAAACACATTGTTGGAGTGTCAGAATGCATAGATAGAAGGCAAATAAGCGTTCCATGGCTTTATTTCGCTTAGTTGCTTACTCTTGAGTAGAAATGCATATTCACTCCAGGAATAAGTACCTTTGTCAAATGAGTCAAATTGAAGCAAAACACATTGTTGGAGTGTCAGAATGCATAGATAGAAGGCAAATAAGCGTTCCATGGCTTTATTTCGCTTAGTTGCTTACTCTTGAGTAGAAATGCATATTCACTCCAGGAATACGCACATTTGTCAAATGAGTCAAATTGAAGCAAAACACATTGTTGGAGTGTCAGAATGCATAGATAGAAGGCAAATAAGCGTTCCATGGCTTTATTTCGCTTAGTTGCTTACTCTTGAGTAGAACTGCATATTCACTCCAGGAATACGCACCTTTGTCAAATGAGTCAAATTGAAGCAAAACACATTGTTGGAGTGTCAGAATGCATAGATAGAAGGCAAATAAGCGTTCCATGGCTTTATTTCGCTTAGTTGCTTACTCTTGAGTAGAACTGCATATTCACTCCAGGAATACGCACCTTTGTCAAATGAGTCAAATTGAAGCAAAACACATTGTTGGTTTGTCAGAATGCATAGATAGAAGGCAAATAAGCGTTCCATGGCTTTATTTCGCTTAGTTGCTTACTCTTGAGTAGAAATGCATATTCACTCCAGGAATACGCACCTTTGTCAAATGAGTCAAATTGAAGCAAAACACATTGTTGGAGTGTCAGAATGCATAGATAGAAGGCAAATAAGCGTTCCATGGCTTTATTTCGCTTAGTTGCTTACTCTTGAGTAGAAATGCATATTCACTCCAGGAATACGCACCTTTGTCAAATGAGTCAAATTGAAGCAAAACACATTGTTGGAGTGTCAGAATGCATAGATAGAAGGCAAATAAGCGTTCCATGGCTTTATTTCGCTTAGTTGCTTACTCTTGAGTAGAACTGCATATTCACTCCAGGAATACGCACCTTTGTCAAATGAGTCAAATTGAAGCAAAACACATTGTTGGAGTGTCAGAATGCATAGATAGAAGGCAAATAAGCGTTCCATGGCTTTATTTCGCTTAGTTGCTTACTCTTGAGTAGAACTGCATATTCACTCCAGGAATAAGCACATTTGTCAAATGAGTCAAATTGAAGCAAAACACATTGTTGGAGTGTCAGAATGCACAGATAGAAGGCAAATAAGCGTTCCATGGCTTTATTTCGCTTAGTTGCTTACTCTTGAGTAGAACTGCATATTCACTCCAGGAATAAGCACATTTGTCAAATGAGTCAAATTGAAGCAAAACACACTGTTGGAGTGTCAGAATGCATAGATAGAAGGCAAATAAGCGTTCCATGGCTTTATTTCGCTTAGTTGCTTACTCTTGAGTAGAACTGCATATTCACTCCAGGAATACGCACCTTTGTCAAATGAGTCAAATTGAAGCAAAACACATTGTTGGAGTGTCAGAATGCATAGATAGACGGCAAATAAGCGTTCCATGGCTTTATTTCGCTTAGTTGCTTACTCTTGAGTAGAACTGCATATTCACTCCAGGAATAAGCACATTTGTCAAATGAGTCAAATTGAAGCGAAACACATTGTTGGAGTGTCAGAATGCATAGATAGACGGCAAATAAGCGTTCCATGGCTTTATTTCGCTTAGTTGCTTACTCTTGAGTAGAACTGCATATTCACTCCAGGAATACGCACCTTTGTCAAATGAGTCAAATTGAAGCACAACACATTGTTGGAGTGTCAGAATGCATAGATAGAAGGCAAATAAGCGTTCCATGGCTTTATTTCGCTTAGTTGCTTACTCTTGAGTAGAACTGCATATTCACTCCAGGAATACGCACCTTTGTCAAATGAGTCAAATTGAAGCAAAACACATTGTTGGAGTGTCAGAATGCATAGATAGAAGGCAAATAAGCGTTCCATGGCTTTATTTCGCTTAGTTGCTTACTCTTGAGTAGAAATGCATATTCACTCCAGGAATAAGTACCTTTGTCAAATGAGTCAAATTGAAGCAAAACACATTGTTGTAGTGTCAGAATGCATAGATAGAAGGCAAATAAGCGTTCCATGGCTTTATTTCGCTTAGTTGCTTACTCTTGAGTAGAACTGCATATTCACTCCAGGAATACGCACCTTTGTCAAATGAGTCAAATTGAAGCAAAACACATTGTTGGAGTGTCAGAATGCATAGATAGAAGGCAAATAAGCGTTCCATGGCTTTATTTCGCTTAGTTGCTTACTCTTGAGTAGAACTGCATATTCACTCCAGGAATACGCACCTTTGTCAAATGAGTCAAATTGAAGCAAAACACATTGTTGGAGTGTCAGAATGCATAGATAGAAGGCAAATAAGCGTTCCATGGCTTTATTTCGCTTAGTTGCTTACTCTTGAGTAGAAATGCATATTCACTCCAGGAATAAGTACCTTTGTCAAATGAGTCAAATTGAAGCAAAACACATTGTTGGAGTGTCAGAATGCATAGATAGAAGGCAAATAAGCGTTCCATGGCTTTATTTCGCTTAGTTGCTTACTCTTGAGTAGAAATGCATATTCACTCCAGGAATACGCACATTTGTCAAATGAGTCAAATTGAAGCAAAACACATTGTTGGAGTGTCAGAATGCATAGATAGAAGGCAAATAAGCGTTCCATGGCTTTATTTCGCTTAGTTGCTTACTCTTGAGTAGAACTGCATATTCACTCCAGGAATAAGCACATTTGTCAAATGAGTCAAATTGAAGCAAAACACACTGTTGGAGTGTCAGAATGCATAGATAGAAGGCAAATAAGCGTTCCATGGCTTTATTTCGCTTAGTTGCTTACTCTTGAGTAGAACTGCATATTCACTCCAGGAATACGCACCTTTGTCAAATGAGTCAAATTGAAGCAAAACACATTGTTGGAGTGTCAGAATGCATAGATAGACGGCAAATAAGCGTTCCATGGCTTTATTTCGCTTAGTTGCTTACTCTTGAGTAGAACTGCATATTCACTCCAGGAATAAGCACATTTGTCAAATGAGTCAAATTGAAGCGAAACACATTGTTGGAGTGTCAGAATGCATAGATAGACGGCAAATAAGCGTTCCATGGCTTTATTTCGCTTAGTTGCTTACTCTTGAGTAGAACTGCATATTCACTCCAGGAATACGCACCTTTGTCAAATGAGTCAAATTGAAGCACAACACATTGTTGGAGTGTCAGAATGCATAGATAGAAGGCAAATAAGCGTTCCATGGCTTTATTTCGCTTAGTTGCTTACTCTTGAGTAGAACTGCATATTCACTCCAGGAATACGCACCTTTGTCAAATGAGTCAAATTGAAGCAAAACACATTGTTGGAGTGTCAGAATGCATAGATAGAAGGCAAATAAGCGTTCCATGGCTTTATTTCGCTTAGTTGCTTACTCTTGAGTAGAAATGCATATTCACTCCAGGAATAAGTACCTTTGTCAAATGAGTCAAATTGAAGCAAAACACATTGTTGTAGTGTCAGAATGCATAGATAGAAGGCAAATAAGCGTTCCATGGCTTTATTTCGCTTAGTTGCTTACTCTTGAGTAGAACTGCATATTCACTCCAGGAATACGCACCTTTGTCAAATGAGTCAAATTGAAGCAAAACACATTGTTGGAGTGTCAGAATGCATAGATAGAAGGCAAATAAGCGTTCCATGGCTTTATTTCGCTTAGTTGCTTACTCTTGAGTAGAACTGCATATTCACTCCAGGAATACGCACCTTTGTCAAATGAGTCAAATTGAAGCAAAACACATTGTTGGAGTGTCAGAATGCATAGATAGAAGGCAAATAAGCGTTCCATGGCTTTATTTCGCTTAGTTGCTTACTCTTGAGTAGAAATGCATATTCACTCCAGGAATAAGTACCTTTGTCAAATGAGTCAAATTGAAGCAAAACACATTGTTGGAGTGTCAGAATGCATAGATAGAAGGCAAATAAGCGTTCCATGGCTTTATTTCGCTTAGTTGCTTACTCTTGAGTAGAAATGCATATTCACTCCAGGAATACGCACATTTGTCAAATGAGTCAAATTGAAGCAAAACACATTGTTGGAGTGTCAGAATGCATAGATAGAAGGCAAATAAGCGTTCCATGGCTTTATTTCGCTTAGTTGCCTACTCTTGAGTAGAACTGCATATTCACTCCAGGAATACGCACCTTTGTCAAATGAGTCAAATTGAAGCAAAACACATTGTTGGAGTGTCAGAATGCATAGATAGAAGGCAAATAAGCGTTCCATGGCTTTATTTCGCTTAGTTGCTTACTCTTGAGTAGAAATGCATATTCACTCCAGGAATAAGTACCTTTGTCAAATGAGTCAAATTGAAGCAAAACACATTGTTGGAGTGTCAGAATGCATAGATAGAAGGCAAATAAGCGTTCCATGGCTTTATT
This sequence comes from Zootoca vivipara, assembly GCF_963506605.1. Classification (NCBI taxonomy): domain Eukaryota; kingdom Metazoa; phylum Chordata; class Lepidosauria; order Squamata; family Lacertidae; genus Zootoca; species Zootoca vivipara. The sequence continues at coordinate 43,161 of NW_026801973.1, read as the reverse complement.
TCGCTTAGTTGCTTACTCTTGAGTAGAACTGCATATTCACTCCAGGAATACGCACCTTTGTCAAATGAGTCAAATTGAAGCAAAACACATTGTTGGAGTGTCAGAATGCATAGATAGAAGGCAAATAAGCGTTCCATGGCTTTATTTCGCTTAGTTGCTTACTCTTGAGTAGAACTGCATATTCACTCCAGGAATACGCACCTTTGTCAAATGAGTCAAATTGAAGCAAAACACATTGTTGGAGTGTCAGAATGCATAGATAGAAGGCAAATAAGCGTTCCATGGCTTTATTTCGCTTAGTTGCTTACTCTTGAGTAGAAATGCATATTCACTCCAGGAATAAGTACCTTTGTCAAATGAGTCAAATTGAAGCAAAACACATTGTTGGAGTGTCAGAATGCATAGATAGAAGGCAAATAAGCGTTCCATGGCTTTATTTCGCTTAGTTGCTTACTCTTGAGTAGAACTGCATATTCACTCCAGGAATACGCACCTTTGTCAAATGAGTCAAATTGAAGCAAAACACATTGTTGGAGTGTCAGAATGCATAGATAGAAGGCAAATAAGCGTTCCATGGCTTTATTTCGCTTAGTTGCTTACTCTTGAGTAGAACTGCATATTCACTCCAGGAATAAGCACATTTGTCAAATGAGTCAAATTGAAGCAAAACACATTGTTGGAGTGTCAGAATGCATAGATAGAAGGCAAATAAGCGTTCCATGGCTTTATTTCGCTTAGTTGCTTACTCTTGAGTAGAACTGCATATTCACTCCAGGAATAAGCACATTTGTCAAATGAGTCAAATTGAAGCAAAACACACTGTTGGAGTGTCAGAATGCATAGATAGAAGGCAAATAAGCGTTCCATGGCTTTATTTCGCTTAGTTGCTTACTCTTGAGTAGAAATGCATATTCACTCCAGGAATACGCACCTTTGTCAAATGAGTCAAATTGAAGCAAAACACATTGTTGGAGTGTCAGAATGCATAGATAGACGGCAAATAAGCGTTCCATGGCTTTATTTCGCTTAGTTGCTTACTCTTGAGTAGAACTGCATATTCACTCCAGGAATAAGCACATTTGTCAAATGAGTCAAATTGAAGCAAAACACATTGTTGGAGTGTCAGAATGCATAGATAGACGGCAAATAAGCGTTCCATGGCTTTATTTCGCTTAGTTGCTTACTCTTGAGTAGAACTGCATATTCACTCCAGGAATACGCACCTTTGTCAAATGAGTCAAATTGAAGCACAACACATTGTTGGAGTGTCAGAATGCATAGATAGAAGGCGAATAAGCGTTCCATGGCTTTATTTCGCTTAGTTGCTTACTCTTGAGTAGAACTGCATATTCACTCCAGGAATACGCACCTTTGTCAAATGAGTCAAATTGAAGCACAACACATTGTTGGAGTGTCAGAATGCATAGATAGAAGGCAAATAAGCGTTCCATGGCTTTATTTCGCTTAGTTGCTTACTCTTGAGTAGAACTGCATATTCACTCCAGGAATACGCACCTTTGTCAAATGAGTCAAATTGAAGCAAAACACATTGTTGGAGTGTCAGAATGCATAGATAGAAGGCAAATAAGCGTTCCATGGCTTTATTTCGCTTAGTTGCTTACTCTTGAGTAGAAATGCATATTCACTCCAGGAATACGCACCTTTGTCAAATGAGTCAAATTGAAGCAAAACACATTGTTGGAGTGTCAGAATGCATAGATAGAAGGCAAATAAGCGTTCCATGGCTTTATTTCGCTTAGTTGCTTACTCTTGAGTAGAAATGCATATTCACTCCAGGAATACGCACCTTTGTCAAATGAGTCAAATTGAAGCAGAACACATTGTTGGAGTGTCAGAATGCATAGATAGAAGGCAAATAAGCGTTCCATGGCTTTATTTCGCTTAGTTGCTTACTCTTGAGTAGAACTGCATATTCACTCCAGGAATACGCACCTTTGTCAAATGAGTCAAATTGAAGCAAAACACATTGTTGGAGTGTCAGAATGCATAGATAGAAAGCAAATAAGCGTTCCATGGCTTTATTTCGCTTAGTTGCTTACTCTTGAGTAGAACTGCATATTCACTCCAGGAATACGCACCTTTGTCAAATGAGTCAAATTGAAGCAAAACACATTGTTGGAGTGTCAGAATGCATAGATAGAAGGCGAATAAGCGTTCCATGGCTTTATTTCGCTTAGTTGCTTACTCTTGAGTAGAACTGCATATTCACTCCAGGAATAAGCACATTTGTCAAATGAGTCAAATTGAAGCAAAACACATTGTTGGAGTGTCAGAATGCATAGATAGAAGGCAAATAAGCGTTCCATGGCTTTATTTCGCTTAGTTGCTTACTCTTGAGTAGAACTGCATATTCACTCCAGGAATAAGCACATTTGTCAAATGAGTCAAATTGAAGCAAAACACATTGTTGGAGTGTCAGAATGCATAGATAGAAGGCAAATAAGCGTTCCATGGCTTTATTTCGCTTAGTTGCTTACTCTTGAGTAGAAATGCATATTCACTCCAGGAATACGCACATTTGTCAAATGAGTCAAATTGAAGCAAAACACATTGTTGGAGTGTCAGAATGCATAGATAGAAGGCAAATAAGCGTTCCATGGCTTTATTTCGCTTAGTTGCTTACTCTTGAGTAGAAATGCATATTCACTCCAGGAATAAGTACCTTTGTCAAATGAGTCAAATTGAAGCAAAACACATTGTTGGAGTGTCAGAATGCATAGATAGAAGGCAAATAAGCGTTCCATGGCTTTATTTCGCTTAGTTGCTTACTCTTGAGTAGAAATGCATATTCACTCCAGGAATAAGCACATTTGTCAAATGAGTCAAATTGAAGCAAAACACACTGTTGGAGTGTCCGAATGCATAGATAGAAGGCAAATAAGCGTTCCATGGCTTTATTTCGCTTAGTTGCTTACTCTTGAGTAGAACTGCATATTCACTCCAGCAATACGCACCTTTGTCAAATGAGTCAAATTGAAGCAAAACACATGGTTGGAGTGTCAGAATGCATAGATAGAAGGCAAATAAGCGTTCCATGGCTTTATTTCGCTTAGTTGCTTACTCTTGAGTAGAACTGCATATTCACTCCAGGAATAAGCACATTTGTCAAATGAGTCAAATTGAAGCAAAACACATTGTTGGAGTGTCAGAATGCATAGATAGAAGGCAAATAAGCGTTCCATGGCTTTATTTCGCTTATTTGCTTACTCTTGAGTAGAAATGCATATTCACTCCAGGAATAAGCACATTTGTCAAATGAGTCAAATTGAAGCAAAACACATTGTTGGAGTGTCAGAATGCATAGATAGAAGGCAAATAAGCGTTCCATGGCTATATTTCGCTTAGTTGCTTACTCTTGAGTAGAAATGCATATTCACTCCAGGAATAAGTACCTTTGTCAAATGAGTCAAATTGAAGCAAAACACATTGTTGGAGGGTCAGAATGCATAGATAGAAGGCAAATAAGCGTTCCATGGCTTTATTTCGCTTAGTTGCTTACTCTTGAGTAGAACTGCATATTCACTCCAGGAATACGCACCTTTGTCAAATGAGTCAAATTGAAGCAGAACACATTGTTGGAGTGTCAGAATGCATAGATAGAAGGCAAATAAGCGTTCCATGGCTTTATTTCGCTTAGTTGCTTACTCTTGAGTAGAACTGCATATTCACTCCAGGAATACGCACCTTTGTCAAATGAGTCAAATTGAAGCAAAACACATTGTTGGAGTGTCAGAATGCATAGATAGAAGGCAAATAAGCGTTCCATGGCTTTATTTCGCTTAGTTGCTTACTCTTGAGTAGAAATGCATATTCACTCCAGGAATAAGCACATTTGTCAAATGAGTCAAATTGAAGCAAAACACACTGTTGGAGTGTCCGAATGCATAGATAGAAGGCAAATAAGCGTTCCATGGCTTTATTTCGCTTAGTTGCTTACTCTTGAGTAGAACTGCATATTCACTCCAGCAATACGCACCTTTGTCAAATGAGTCAAATTGAAGCAAAACACATGGTTGGAGTGTCAGAATGCATAGATAGAAGGCAAATAAGCGTTCCATGGCTTTATTTCGCTTAGTTGCTTACTCTTGAGTAGAAATGCATATTCACTCCAGGAATAAGCACATTTGTCAAATGAGTCAAATTGAAGCAAAACACATTGTTGGAGTGTCAGAATGCATAGATAGAAGGCAAATAAGCGTTCCATGGCTATATTTCGCTTAGTTGCTTACTCTTGAGTAGAAATGCATATTCACTCCAGGAATAAGTACCTTTGTCAAATGAGTCAAATTGAAGCAAAACACATTGTTGGAGTGTCAGAATGCATAGATAGAAGGCAAATAAGCGTTCCATGGCTTTATTTCGCTTAGTTGCTTACTCTTGAGTAGAACTGCATATTCACTCCAGGAATACGCACCTTTGTCAAATGAGTCAAATTGAAGCAGAACACATTGTTGGAGTGTCAGAATGCATAGATAGAAGGCAAATAAGCGTTCCATGGCTTTATTTCGCTTAGTTGCTTACTCTTGAGTAGAACTGCATATTCACTCCAGGAATACGCACCTTTGTCAAATGAGTCAAATTGAAGCAAAACACATTGTTGGAGTGTCAGAATGCATAGATAGAAGGCAAATAAGCGTTCCATGGCTTTATTTCGCTTAGTTGCTTACTCTTGAGGAGAACTGCATATTCACTCCAGGAATGCGCACCTTTGTCAAATGAGTCAAATTGAAGCAGAACACATTGTTGGAGTGTCAGAATGCATAGATAGAAGGCAAATAAGCGTTCCATGGCTTTATTTCGCTTAGTTGCTTACTCTTGAGTAGAACTGCATATTCACTCCAGGAATACGCACCTTTGTCAAATGAGTCAAATTGAAGCAAAACAAATTGTTGGAGTGTCAGTATGCATAGATAGAAGGCAAATAAGCGTTCTATGGCTTTATTTCGCTTAGTTGCTTACTCTTGAGTAGAACTGCATATTCACTCCAGGAATACACATTTGTCAAATGAGTCAAATTGAAGCAAAACACATTGTTGGAGTGTCAGAATGCATAGATAGAAGGCAAATAAGCGTTCCATGGCTTTATTTCGCTTAGTTGCTTACTCTTGAGTAGAACTGCATATTCACTCCAGGAATACGCACCTTTGTCAAATGAGTCAAATTGAAGCAAAACACATTGTTGGAGTGTCAGAATGCATAGATAGAAGGCAAATAAGCGTTCCATGGCTTTATTTCGCTTAGTTGCTTACTCTTGAGTAGAAATGCATATTCACTCCAGGAATAAGCACATTTGTCAAATGAGTCAAATTGAAGCAAAACACACTGTTGGAGTGTCCGAATGCATAGATAGAAGGCAAATAAGCGTTCCATGGCTTTATTTCGCTTAGTTGCTTACTCTTGAGTAGAACTGCATATTCACTCCAGCAATACGCACCTTTGTCAAATGAGTCAAATTGAAGCAAAACACATGGTTGGAGTGTCAGAATGCATAGATAGAAGGCAAATAAGCGTTCCATGGCTTTATTTCGCTTAGTTGCTTACTCTTGAGTAGAAATGCATATTCACTCCAGGAATAAGCACATTTGTCAAATGAGTCAAATTGAAGCAAAACACATTGTTGGAGTGTCAGAATGCATAGATAGAAGGCAAATAAGCGTTCCATGGCTATATTTCGCTTAGTTGCTTACTCTTGAGTAGAAATGCATATTCACTCCAGGAATAAGTACCTTTGTCAAATGAGTCAAATTGAAGCAAAACACATTGTTGGAGTGTCAGAATGCATAGATAGAAGGCAAATAAGCGTTCCATGGCTTTATTTCGCTTAGTTGCTTACTCTTGAGTAGAACTGCATATTCACTCCAGGAATACGCACCTTTGTCAAATGAGTCAAATTGAAGCAGAACACATTGTTGGAGTGTCAGAATGCATAGATAGAAGGCAAATAAGCGTTCCATGGCTTTATTTCGCTTAGTTGCTTACTCTTGAGTAGAACTGCATATTCACTCCAGGAATACGCACCTTTGTCAAATGAGTCAAATTGAAGCAAAACACATTGTTGGAGTGTCAGAATGCATAGATAGAAGGCAAATAAGCGTTCCATGGCTTTATTTCGCTTAGTTGCTTACTCTTGAGGAGAACTGCATATTCACTCCAGGAATGCGCACCTTTGTCAAATGAGTCAAATTGAAGCAGAACACATTGTTGGAGTGTCAGAATGCATAGATAGAAGGCAAATAAGCGTTCCATGGCTTTATTTCGCTTAGTTGCTTACTCTTGAGTAGAACTGCATATTCACTCCAGGAATACGCACCTTTGTCAAATGAGTCAAATTGAAGCAAAACAAATTGTTGGAGTGTCAGTATGCATAGATAGAAGGCAAATAAGCGTTCTATGGCTTTATTTCGCTTAGTTGCTTACTCTTGAGTAGAACTGCATATTCACTCCAGGAATAAGCACATTTGTCAAATGAGTCAAATTGAAGCAGAACACATTGTTGGAGTGTCAGAATGCATAGATAGAAGGCAAATAAGCGTTCCAAGGCTTTATTTCGCTTAGTTGCTTACTCTTGAGTAGAACTGCATATTCACTCCAGGAATAAGTACCTTTGTCAAATGAGTCAAATTGAAGCAAAACACATTGTTGGAGTGTCAGAATGCATAGATAGAAGGCAAATAAGCGTTCCATGGCTTTATTTCGCTTAGTTGCTTACTCTTGAGTAGAACTGCATATTCACTCCAGGAATACGCACTTTTGTCAAATGAGTCAAATTGAAGCAAAACACATTGTTGGAGTGTCAGAATGCATAGATAGAAGGCAAATAAGCGTTCCATGGCTTTATTTCGCTTAGTTGCTTACTCTTGAGTAGAACTGCATATTCACTCCAGGAATAAGCACCTTTGTCAAATGAGTCAAATTGAAGCAGAACACATTGTTGGAGTGTCAGAATGCATAGATAGAAGGCAAGTAAGCGTTCCATGGCTTTATTTCGCTTAGTTGCTTACTCTTGAGTAGAACTGCATATTCACTCCAGGAATAAGCACATTTGTCAAATGAGTCAAATTGAAGCAAAACACATTGTTGGAGTGTCAGAATGCATAGATAGAAGGCAAATAAGCGTTCCATGGCTTTATTTCGCTTAGTTGCTTACTCTTGAGTAGAACTGCATATTCACTCCAGGAATACGCACCTTTGTCAAATGAGTCAAATTGAAGCAAAACACATTGTTGGAGTGTCAGAATGCATAGATAGAAGGCGAATAAGCGTTCCATGGCTTTATTTCGCTTAGTTGCTTACTCTTGAGTAGAACTGCATATTCACTCCAGGAATAAGCACATTTGTCAAATGAGTCAAATTGAAGCAAAACACATTGTTGGAGTGTCAGAATGCATAGATAGAAGGCAAATAAGCGTTCCATGGCTTTATTTCGCTTAGTTGCTTACTCTTGAGTAGAACTGCATATTCACTCCAGGAATAAGCACATTTGTCAAATGAGTCAAATTGAAGCAAAACACATTGTTGGAGTGTCAGAATGCATAGATAGAAGGCAAATAAGCGTTCCATGGCTTTATTTCGCTTAGTTGCTTACTCTTGAGTAGAAATGCATATTCACTCCAGGAATACGCACCTTTGTCAAATGAGTCAAATTGAAGCAAAACACATTGTTGGAGTGTCAGAATGCATAGATAGAAGGCAAATAAGCGTTCCATGGCTTTATTTCGCTTAGTTGCTTACTCTTGAGTAGAAATGCATATTCACTCCAGGAATAAGTACCTTTGTCAAATGAGTCAAATTGAAGCAGAACACATTGTTGGAGTGTCAGAATGCATAGAATGAAGGCAAATAAGCGTTCCATGGCTTTATTTCGCTTAGTTGCTTACTCTTGAGTAGAAATGCATATTCACTCCAGGAATAAGCACATTTGTCAAATGAGTCAAATTGAAGCAAAACACACTGTTGGAGTGTCAGAATGCATAGATAGAAGGCAAATAAGCGTTCCATGGCTTTATTTCGCTTAGTTGCTTACTCTTGAGTAGAACTGCATATTCACTCCAGGAATACGCACCTTTGTCAAATGAGTCAAATTGAAGCAAAACACATTGTTGGAGTGTCAGAATGCATAGATAGAAGGCAAATAAGCGTTCCATGGCTTTATTTCGCTTAGTTGCTTACTCTTGAGTAGAACTGCATATTCACTCCAGGAATAAGCACATTTGTCAAATGAGTCAAATTGAAGCAAAACACATTGTTGGAGTGTCAGAATGCATAGATAGAAGGCAAATAAGCGTTCCATGGCTTTATTTCGCTTAGTTGCTTACTCTTGAGTAGAAATGCATATTCACTCCAGGAATAAGCACATTTGTCAAATGAGTCAAATTGAAGCAAAACACATTGTTGGAGTGTCAGAATGCATAGATAGAAGGCAAATAAGCGTTCCATGGCTTTATTTCGCTTAGTTGCTTACTCTTGAGTAGAAATGCATATTCACTCCAGGAATAAGTACCTTTGTCAAATGAGTCAAATTGAAGCAAAACACATTGTTGGAGTGTCAGAATGCATAGATAGAAGGCAAATAAGCGTTCCATGGCTTTATTTCGCTTAGTTGCTTACTCTTGAGTAGAAATGCATATTCACTCCAGGAATACGCACCTTTGTCAAATGAGTCAAATTGAAGCAAAACACATTGTTGGAGTGTCAGAATGCATAGATAGAAGGCAAATAAGCGTTCCATGGCTTTATTTCGCTTAGTTGCTTACTCTTGAGTAGAACTGCATATTCACTCCAGGAATACGCACCTTTGTCAAATGAGTCAAATTGAAGCAAAACACATTGTTGGAGTGTCAGTATGCATAGATAGAAGGCAAATAAGCGTTCTATGGCTTTATTTCGCTTAGTTGCTTACTCTTGAGTAGAACTGCATATTCACTCCAGGAATAAGCACCTTTGTCAAATGAGTCAAATTGAAGCAGAACACATTGTTGGAGTGTCAGAATGCATAGATAGAAGGCAAATAAGCGTTCCATGGCTTTATTTCGCTTAGTTGCTTACTCTTGAGTAGAACTGCATATTCACTCCAGGAATACGCACCTTTGTCAAATGAGTCAAATTGAAGCAAAACACATTGTTGGAGTGTCAGAATGCATAGATAGAAGGCAAATAAGCGTTCCATGGCTTTATTTCGCTTAGTTGCTTACTCTTGAGTAGAACTGCATATTCACTCCAGGAATAAGCACATTTGTCAAATGAGTCAAATTGAAGCAGAACACATTGTTGGAGTGTCAGAATGCATAGATACAAGGCAAATAAGCGTTCCATGGCTTTATTTCGCTTAGTTGCTTACTCTTGAGTAGAACTGCATATTCACTCCAGGAATAAGTACCTTTGTCAAATGAGTCAAATTGAAGCAAAACACATTGTTGGAGTGTCAGAATGCATAGATAGAAGGCAAATAAGCGTTCCATGGCTTTATTTCGCTTAGTTGCTTACTCTTGAGTAGAACTGCATATTCACTCCAGGAATAAGCACATTTGTCAAATGAGTCAAATTGAAGCAAAACACTTTGTTGGAGTGTCAGAATGCATAGATAGAAGGCAAATAAGCGTTCCATGGCTTTATTTCGCTTAGTTGCTTACTCTTGAGTAGAACTGCATCTTCACTCCAGGAATAAGCACCTTTGTCAAATGAGTCAAATTGAAGCAAAACACATTGTTGGAGTGTCAGAATGCATAGATAGAAGGCAAGTAAGCGTTCCATGGCTTTATTTCGCTTAGTTGCTTACTCTTGAGTAGAACTGCATATTCACTCCAGGAATAAGCACATTTGTCAAATGAGTCAAATTGAAGCAAAACACATTGTTGGAGTGTCAGAATGCATAGATAGAAGGCAAATAAGCGTTCCATGGCTTTATTTCGCTTAGTTGCTTACTCTTGAGTAGAAATGCATATTCACTCCAGGAATAAGTACCTTTGTCAAATGAGTCAAATTGAAGCAAAACACATTGTTGGAGTGTCAGAATGCATAGATAGAAGGCAAATAAGCGTTCCATGGCTTTATTTCGCTTAGTTGCTTACTCTTGAGTAGAACTGCATCTTCACTCCAGGAATACGCACTTTTGTCAAATGAGTCAAATTGAAGCAAAACACATTGTTGGAGTGTCAGAATGCATAGATAGAAGGCGAATAAGCGTTCCATGGCTTTATTTCGCTTAGTTGCTTACTCTTGAGTAGAACTGCATATTCACTCCAGGAATAAGCACATTTGTCAAATGAGTCATATTGAAGCAAAACACATTGTTGGAGTGTCAGAATGCATAGATAGAAGGCAAATAAGCGTTCCATGGCTTTATTTCGCTTAGTTGCTTACTCTTGAGTAGAACTGCATATTCACTCCAGGAATAAGCACCTTTGTAAAATGAGTCAAATTGAAGCAGAACACATTGTTGGAGTGTCAGAATGCATAGATAGAAGGCAAATAAGCGTTCTATGGCTTTATTTCGCTTAGTTGCTTACTCTTGAGTAGAACTGCATATTCACTCCAGGAATAAGCACATTTGTCAAATGAGTCAAATTGAAGCAGAACACATTGTTGGAGTGTCAGAATGCATAGATAGAAGGCAAATAAGCGTTCCATGGCTTTATTTCGCTTAGTTGCTTACTCTTGAGTAGAACTGCATATTCACTCCAGGAATAAACACCTTTGTCAAATGAGTCAAATTGAAGCAGAACACATTGTTGGAGTGTCAGAATGCATAGATAGAAGGCAAATAAGCGTTCCATGGTGTCACAGTGGCCGGAGTGGACTACTTCAGAGTAACGACGCTACGCAGCTCTGCATTTTATTCTTTTATTGGTGCTGCGTATTTACAGTGCTCAAGTCATTGCTATTTACACGGAGCGATGTTGTCAGTCGGTTTCAGAACCTCCTAATGGCTTTTGGCGCGTCTTTCTCCAACACAAAAGCTTTGGCAGACCCATCCTCTTGCCCCTCCTCTTCCTGCGTAATTCTGGAGTTGGGGGGATGGGTCTTCCCCCCTTGCTTGCCCCTTCCTGTCCCACCTGGGACCCTGGCTCCACTACCTTGCCTGAGCCTCGGACACGACTTCCTGCTTCCCCACTGGAATCGGAACTCTCCCTGCTTTCCCCTTTGCTCGGGGACGGGCTTGAACTCAGGAGGGGAGGGACTTCGCGATATCCCCTGTCCCTCACATCCACCCCCCTCCCAAGCTCTCCTTCACCCCTCCCCAGGCCCCCCCCATGTGTCGGTGACGACTGGAAGCCTAAAAACTCGGTGCTCTCCGATCCCGTTGGTGTGAACACCTCCCCCCAGTCCTGCGAGCCCCCCCCTTCCGCCTGGGAGGACGGGAATCCCAAAAAGTCCGTGGCGTCAGAGCTGGTGGGGGTAAAAATGTTTTGCCAATCTGCTCCTTCCTCTGACTGGGTGGATCTTGGCGACACCCATACCTCATCCTCTGGTTCCTCAAACTCCGCTTCCCAGCGCCATGGTGAGCTGCTCTCCCATGCCTCCTCCTCCTCCCCCTCCCTTTCCATGTGCCAGGGCTTGGGTCTGTGGGGAAAGAGGGCGTGAAATTCTTCCACCAAGAATTCCTCCTGTATCTGAGTGGCTGGGACCCATTCATTCTGGGACGGTGGAGCGTCCTCCCATGCCATGAGGTACTCCAGTCCCCCCACCCCCCACCTTGAATCCAGGATGGCCGTGGCCTCATTGAGTTGCTCCCTGCCTTCCCTCTCCCCCCCTCCCTCGGGGGTTTGTTCGCTGTCTCGGAGCCTGCTGCTTTCCCTGTACGGCGACAGCAGCGATCTATGAAACACTGGATGCACCCTCATGTCCTCTGGCAGTGCCAGCCTGTATGCCACCGGGTTGACCTGTTGCGTGACCGTGAAGGGGCCCAGCCTTTTGGGTGCCAGCTTTTTGCACCTCCCTCTGGTGGGAAGGCCCTCCGAGGACAACCACACCTTGTCCCCCACCCTGATGACCTCCCCTTGTCGCCTGTGGCGATCTGCCCCCTTTTTGTACGCTTCCTTGGCCCTCTCCAAGTGTTCTCTGAGCTGCTGGTGCACCGTCTCCAGTTCCTCTGCCCAATCCTCAGCCTGTGGGCCCTCCTCCTCCTCCTCCTCCCTCTCCCTCTCTGGGAAAGATCTGAGGTCGCGCCCGTAATTGGCCTTAAAGGGCGACACCCCTGTGGAGACGTGCACTGCATTGTTGTAGGCAAATTCTGCTAGTGGCAAGCGATCCACCCAGTCCGTTTGCCGCTGGCTGACGTAGCATCTCAGGTACTGCTGCAGAATGGCGTTGACCCTCTCCGCTTGTCCGTTGGTCTGCGGGTGTCTAGCCGTCGACAAGCTGACCTCCACCTGCAGGAGGTTCATGAGCCGCCGCCAGAACCTGGAAACAAATTGGCGGCCACGATCCGAAATAACCCTTAAAGGTAATCCATGCAGTCTGAAAATGTGATCAACAAACAGTTTGGCTGTCTCTTCTGCCGAGACTGCCCTGGCACACGGTATAAAGTGACACATTTTGGACATAAGGTCCACCACCACCAACACTGCAGTCTTACCCCTGGACGAAGGCAGATCTGTGATGAAGTCCATGGACACCACTTCCCACGGCCTGTGTGGTGTGGCTAAGGGCTCCAGCAACCCTGGTGGCGCTGCTCTGACCACCTTCGCCCGCTGGCAGGTGGTACAGCCCCTTACATAGTCTCGAACATCTTCCCGCACCCCTGGCCACCAGAAGTGTCTCATGACTAGGTGAGCGGTTTTGTCCCTTCCAAAATGCCCCGCTGTAGGGTTGTCGTGCATCTGCTTGAGGACCGTACGTCGAAGCTGGGTGGTGGGCAGGTACAGCGCACCCTTGTAGAAAAGCAGCCCTCTGCGTTCTGCAAAGTCTTTTGCCTGCTCCCTCCCCCCTCTCAGTTCTCTGAAGATGCGGTTGGCAAATTCATCCGCTGCCGTCAGTGCTGTGAGTTCTGCCTCGCTCACCACAGCTGCTCCGCAGGACCATGCCGACGGGGGGAAAATGTGCCTTGGGGCTGGTGGCGCCTCCTCCTCCATGTACTCTGGCTTGCGGGAGAGGGCATCCGCCCTGACATTCTGCTCCCCCGGGATGTAGTGGATGGAGAAGTTGAAGTTCGAGAAGAACTCTGCCCACCGTATCTGCCGCTGGTTGAGCACCCTGGCAGTTCTCCAGAACTCCAGGTTCTTGTGGTCTGTGCACACCTGGATGGGGTGCTTTGCGCCCACCAGGAAGTGTCGCCAGTGCTGGAACGCAGCGTAGATCGCAAGAAGTTCCCTATCAAACACTGTGTAGTTGCGTTCAGGCTGTGTCAGCTTCCTGGAGAAGAAGGCACAGGGTCTCCACTCCCTGTTGGCGTCCAGTTGCAACAAAATTGCGCCCACAGCTTTTTCAGAAGCATCTGTCTCAATGCGTAGGGGCGCGTCCTGCACCACATGGAACAGGTTTTGGTCTGAGGCGAACACTCTCTTGAGGCTTTCGAACGCTGCTTGCGCCTCTGGTGTCCACTTGAACTTCTGCTTGCCTCTCAGGCAGTCCGTGATGGGAGCCGTAACGCGAGAGAAGTTCTTGATGAACTTCCTGTAGAAGTTAGCGAAGCCTAGTAGGCGTTGGGCATCTTTGCGCGTCCTGGGGCTGTGCCAGTCCAGGATGGCCTGCACCTTGTCCTTGTCCATCGCCAGCCCCTTGTCTGACAGCTTGTAGCCCAGGAAGTCCACCTCTTTGGTGTGAAACTTGCACTTCTCCAGCTTCACATACAGGTGGTTCTCCTTCAGGCGTTGCAACACCTCTCTGACATCTTTCACATGCTGCACCGGGTCATTCGAGTAGATAAGGATGTCATCTAGGAAGACCAAGCATTTCCTGAAGAGGAGGGACCCCAGGACGTGGTGCATGAAGGCCTGGAAGCATGCTGAGCCCCCTTGCAAACCGAAGGGCATCACCAGATATTCAAAAGAGCCCAGAGGCGTGAACATCGTGGTTTTCCATTCATCTCCTTCCCGGATCCTGATCAAGTTGTACGCCCCCCTTAGGTCCAGCTTGGTGAAAATCTTGCCCCTGCGTGCCGCTGTCAGGAGATCATCCACTCTGGGCATGGGGAAAGCCACTGGCTCTGTCACCGAATTCAGCCGTCTAAAGTCCACCACAAGACGGCGCTGTTGCGTGTCTTTCTTGTCCACCCAGAAGACCGGGCTGCCCCCTGCTGCCTTGCTTTCCCTTATGAACCCCCGCTTGAGGTTCTTGTCGATGAAAGCGCGCAGATCCTCCAGCTCCTGGTCTGACATGGCGTACAGCTTGGCTGGGGGTATCGTCGCCCCTGGCACCAGGTTGATCTGGCAGTCAAAAGGCCTGTGCGGGGGTAGGTGGTCGGACTCCGCTTCGCTGAAGACCTCCTGCAGGTCCCAGTACTGCTTGGGTATTGCCTCACCCCCTTTGATATGCATGGTGGCCACCGTGGCTATTGGAGGCCCCTCCCCTGGTTGGTGCTGCATGCAATGTTCCAGACAAAAGTCCGACCCAAACGTGATGCACCTCTGGTGCCAACTGATGGAGGGGTCGTGGCGCGCCAGCCAGCTCATGCCCAAGACGATGGGGGGGTCTGAGATGGTGGTGACGTTGAACGCCAGTGTCTCTGAGTGCCTTCCCACCGTCATTCTCATGGGGGGGGTGTGATGTGTGATGGCCCCTCCCAGCAGCTCCCTGCCGTCAATGGTTGCCACGTGCAGAGGAAAATCCAACTGCAAAAGCTGGATTTGGTGCTCTTCTGCAAAGCTTCTCGAGAAGAAGTTGGCGGACGCCCCACTGTCAATTAAGGCGAGGACCGTCAGGGGATAGCCATTTGGGAGCGTTAGCGTCACTTCTAGAACCACTCCTGCTCTGGGAGGGGTGGGCTGGCTCTGCACCTCTCTGTGCGGGTGGGCGGGCTGGGGCTGTTGTCTGCTGACTGTGCCTGGCTGCTGCCCCTTGTCTCCTGCAGCCAGGCTTTCCCGTTTCCCTGCTGTGGTGCTGCGTCAGTGGGGGAGGGCACCACCGTTCCCGCCTTTCCTTGCCACTCCCTGCGATGTGGGCAGTCTCTGACGAGATGCTGGGGTGAGTTGCAGAGAAAGCAATTCCCGCCCCTTCCCTCCTTGCGTCTTGGCGCCGCTGGGGTTTGAAAAGCCCGCGCGCGCGCGCTATCAATCTGCATGGGCTCCTGGTCCTGGCTGGCTCCAGGCGTGGCTTGAAAGGGTTGTTGAGGGAGTGGCTTCTCCTGCGACCGTGGGAACCAAGCCCGCTTTGCGCGCGTCGCTTGCTTGTCGTTCCACCGGGATTCCTGCCTCACCCCCACCGCCAGAGCTGCTTTGCTCAGCTGATCCATAGTACTGGGCTTTGGACCTCTCGAGAGTTCATCCTTCACCTCCTCGCTCAAACCCAAGTAAAACGCAGCTTGCATGGGAGGCGAATCCAAAACCCACCCCAGTCTGTGCACCAGCATGGTGAATTTCGCCCAATATGCGCGAACTGTCATATTTCCTTGGCGTAAATTATGCAGTTCCTCCTTAGTCTGGTCCAAATGACTATCGGACGAATACATCGTCCTCAAACCTTCTAGAAATTGTTGGACATTTTTCATGCAAGGATTCTTGGTTGCGATTAATGGTCTTAGCCACTCCCTGGCTGCTCCGGTGAGATGTTCCACAATAAACGCTACTCTGTGCTCATCATCGGGGAACTCATTCTGGTGCAGCTCAAGAGCATACACGATCTCAGTTTCAAAGCCCTGAAACTCCTTCGGGTCTCCATTGAACTTGCTTACAAGGGTCCCTGCTCTCCTTCCTGGCAGCACTTGGACTTGGGGAGCCCCTCCCGCCTTGTTTTTCTCTGCATCCAGCTTGTTTTGGAGGTCTACCGCCACCGCCCTTAAATGCTGCTCTTTTTCCTGGAGCTCTCTCACCTGTTCCGCAAGTTGTAGCCGGTCGTCCTGGACCTTCTTAGTCTCCTCTTTAGCTGCCTTCAATTCTCCCTGCGCCTGCAGCGACAGCTGTTGCAGTTCTAGCTGGGCTTGCTCAGCGATCTGCCGCCACTTCTCCGCCTCGGACACGCTCATCCCGGCAACTCCGAAGTAGCCCAAAAAGGATTAGGAGGTTGCTGTCACAGTGGCCGGAGTGGACTACTTCAGAGTAACGACGCTACGCAGCTCTGCATTTTATTCTTTTATTGGTGCTGCGTATTTACAGTGCTCAAGTCATTGCTATTTACACGGAGCGATGTTGTCAGTCGGTTTCAGAACCTCCTAATGGCTTTTGGCGCGTCTTTCTCCAACACAAAAGCTTTGGCAGACCCATCCTCTTGCCCCTCCTCTTCCTGCGTAATTCTGGAGTTGGGGGGATGGGTCTTCCCCCCTTGCTTGCCCCTTCCTGTCCCACCTGGGACCCTGGCTCCACTACCTTGCCTGAGCCTCGGACACGACTTCCTGCTTCCCCACTGGAATCGGAACTCTCCCTGCTTTCCCCTTTGCTCGGGGACGGGCTTGAACTCAGGAGGGGAGGGACTTCGCGATATCCCCTGTCCCTCACACATGGCTTTATTTCGCTTAGTTGCTTACTCTTGAGTAGAACTGCATATTCACTCCAGGAATGCGCACATTTGTCAAATGAGTCAAATTGAAGCAAAACACATTGTTGGAGTGTCAGAATGCATAGATAGAAGGCAAATAAGCGTTCCATGGCTTTATTTCGCTTAGTTGCTTACTCTTGAGTAGAACTGCATATTCACTCCAGGAATACGCACCTTTGTCAAATGAGTCAAATTGAAGCAAAACACATTGTTGGAGTGTCAGAATGCATAGATAGAAGGCAAATAAGCGTTCTATGGCTTTATTTCGCTTAGTTGCTTACTCTTGAGTAGAACTGCATATTCACTCCAGGAATAAGCACATTTGTCAAATGAGTCAAATTGAAGCAAAACACACTGTTGGAGTGTCAGAATGCATAGATAGAAGGCAAATAAGCGTTCCATGGCTTTATTTCGCTTAGTTGCTTACTCTTGAGTAGAACTGCATATTCACTCCAGGAATACGCACATTTGTCAAATGAGTCATATTGAAGCAAAACACATTGTTGGAGTGTCAGAATGCATAGATAGAAGGCAAATAAGCGTTCCATGGCTTTATTTCGCTTAGTTGCTTACTCTTGAGTAGAACTGCATATTCACTCCAGGAATACGCACCTTTGTCAAATGAGTCAAATTGAAGCAAAACACATTGTTGGAGTGTCAGAATGCATAGATAGAAGGCAAATAAGCGTTCTATGGCTTTATTTCGCTTAGTTGCTTACTCTTGAGTAGAACTGCATATTCACTCCAGGAATAAGCACATTTGTCAAATGAGTCAAATTGAAGCAAAACACACTGTTGGAGTGTCAGAATGCATAGATAGAAGGCAAATAAGCGTTCCATGGCTTTATTTCGCTTAGTTGCTTACTCTTGAGTAGAACTCCATATTCACTCCAGGAATACGCACATTTGTCAAATGAGTCATATTGAAGCAAAACACATTGTTGGAGTGTCAGAATGCATAGATAGAAGGCAAATAAGCGTTCCATGGCTTTATTTCGCTTAGTTGCTTACTCTTGAGTAGAACTGCATATTCACTCCAGGAATAAGCACCTTTGTAAAATGAGTCAAATTGAAGCAGAACACATTGTTGGAGTGTCAGAATGCATAGATAGAAGGCAAATAAGCGTTCTATGGCTTTATTTCGCTTAGTTGCTTACTCTTGAGTAGAAATGCATATTCACTCCAGGAATAAGCACATTTGTCAAATGAGTCAAATTGAAGCAAAACACACTGTTGGAGTGTCAGAATGCATAGATAGAAGGCAAATAAGCGTTCCATGGCTTTATTTCGCTTAGTTGCTTACTCTTGAGTAGAACTGCATATTCACTCCAGGAATACGCACCTTTGTCAAATGAGTCAAATTGAAGCAAAACACATTGTTGGAGTGTCAGAATGCATAGATAGAAGGCAAATAAGCGTTCCATGGCTTTATTTCGCTTAGTTGCTTACTCTTGAGTAGAACTGCATATTCACTCCAGGAATACGCACCTTTGTCAAATGAGTCAAATTGAAGCAAAACACATTGTTGGAGTGTCAGAATGCATAGATAGAAGGCAAATAAGCGTTCCATGGCTTTATTTCGCTTAGTTGCTTACTCTTGAGTAGAACTGCATATTCACTCCAGGAATAAGCACATTTGTCAAATGAGTCAAATTGAAGCAAAACACATTGTTGGAGTGTCAGAATGCATAGATAGAAGGCAAATAAGCGTTCCATGGCTTTATTTCGCTTAGTTGCTTACTCTTGAGTAGAAATGCATATTCACTCCAGGAATACGCACATTTGTCAAATGAGTCAAATTGAAGCAAAACACATTGTTGGAGTGTCAGAATGCATAGATAGAAGGCAAATAAGCGTTCCATGGCTTTATTTCGCTTAGTTGCTTACTCTTGAGTAGAAATGCATATTCACTCCAGGAATAAGCACATTTGTCAAATGAGTCAAATTGAAGCAAAACACACTGTTGGAGTGTCAGAATGCATAGATAGAAGGCAAATAAGCGTTCCATGGCTTTATTTCGCTTAGTTGCTTACTCTTGAGTAGAACTGCATATTCACTCCAGGAATACGCACCTTTGTCAAATGAGTCAAATTGAAGCAAAGCACATTGTTGGAGTGTCAGAATGCATAGATAGAAGGCAAATAAGCGTTCCATGGCTTTATTTCGCTTAGTTGCTTACTCTTGAGTAGAACTGCATATTCACTCCAGGAATAAGCACATTTGTCAAATGAGTCAAATTGAAGCAAAACACATTGTTGGAGTGTCAGAATGCATAGATAGAAGGCAAATAAGCGTTCCATGGCTTTATTTCGCTTAGTTGCTTACTCTTGAGTAGAAATGCATATTCACTCCAGGAATAAGCACATTTGTCAAATGAGTCAAATTGAAGCAAAACACATTGTTGGAGTGTCAGAATGCATAGATAGAAGGCAAATAAGCGTTCCATGGCTATATTTCGCTTAGTTGCTTACTCTTGAGTAGAAATGCATATTCACTCCAGGAATATGCACCTTTGTCAAATGAGTCAAATTGAAGCAAAACACATTGTTGGAGTGTCAGAATGCATAGATAGAAGGCAAATAAGCGTTCCATGGCTTTATTTCGCTTAGTTGCTTACTCTTGAGTAGAACTGCATATTCACTCCAGGAATACGCACCTTTGTCAAATGAGTCAAATTGAAGCAGAACACATTGTTGGAGTGTCAGAATGCATAGATAGAAGGCAAATAAGCGTTCCATGGCTTTATTTCGCTTAGTTGCTTACTCTTGAGTAGAACTGCATATTCACTCCAGGAATACGCACCTTTGTCAAATGAGTCAAATTGAAGCAAAACACATTGTTGGAGTGTCAGAATGCATAGATAGAAGGCAAATAAGCGTTCCATGGCTTTATTTCGCTTAGTTGCTTACTCTTGAGGAGAACTGCATATTCACTCCAGGAATGCGCACATTTGTCAAATGAGTCAAATTGAAGCAAAACACATTGTTGGAGTGTCAGAATGCATAGATAGAAGGCAAATAAGCGTTCCATGGCTTTATTTCGCTTAGTTGCTTACTCTTGAGTAGAACTGCATATTCACTCCAGGAATACGCACCTTTGTCAAATGAGTCAAATTGAAGCAAAACACATTGTTGGAGTGTCAGTATGCATAGATAGAAGGCAAATAAGCGTTCTATGGCTTTATTTCGCTTAGTTGCTTACTCTTGAGTAGAACTGCATATTCACTCCAGGAATAAGCACATTTGTCAAATGAGTCAAATTGAAGCAGAACACATTGTTGGAGTGTCAGAATGCATAGATAGAAGGCAAATAAGCGTTCCATGGCTTTATTTCGCTTAGTTGCTTACTCTTGAGTAGAACTGCATATTCACTCCAGGAATACGCACCTTTGTCAAATGAGTCAAATTGAAGCAGAACACATTGTTGGAGTGTCAGAATGCATAGATAGAAGGCAAATAAGCGTTCCATGGCTTTATTTCGCTTAGTTGCTTACTCTTGAGTAGAACTGCATATTCACTCCAGGAATACGCACTTTTGTCAAATGAGTCAAATTGAAGCAAAACACATTGTTGGAGTGTCAGAATGCATAGATAGAAGGCAAATAAGCGTTCCATGGCTTTATTTCGCTTAGTTGCTTACTCTTGAGTAGAACTGCATATTCACTCCAGGAATAAGCACCTTTGTCAAATGAGTCAAATTGAAGCAAAACACATTGTTGGAGTGTCAGAATGCATAGATAGAAGGCAAGTAAGCGTTCCATGGCTTTATTTCGCTGAGTTGCTTACTCTTGAGTAGAAATGCATATTCACTCCAGGAATAAGTACCTTTGTCAAATGAGTCAAATTAAAGCAGAACACATTGTTGGAGTGTCAGAATGCATAGATAGAAGGCAAATAAGCGTTCCATGGCTTTATTTCGCTTAGTTGCTTACTCTTGAGTAGAAATGCATATTCACTCCAGGAATAAGTACCTTTGTCAAATGAGTCAAATTGAAGCAAAACACATTGTTGGAGTGTCAGAATGCATAGATAGAAGGCAAATAAGCGTTCCATGGCTTTATTTCGCTTAGTTGCTTACTCTTGAGTAGAAATGCATATTCACTCCAGGAATAAGCACATTTGTCAAATGAGTCAAATTGAAGCAAAACACATTGTTGGAGTGTCAGAATGCATAGATAGAAGGCAAATAAGCGTTCCATGGCTATATTTCGCTTAGTTGCTTACTCTTGAGTAGAACTGCATATTCACTCCAGGAATACGCACCTTTGTCAAATGAGTCAAATTGAAGCAGAACACATTGTTGGAGTGTCAGAATGCATAGATAGAAGGCAAATAAGCGTTCCATGGCTTTATTTCGCTTAGTTGCTTACTCTTGAGTAGAACTGCATATTCACTCCAGGAATACGCACCTTTGTCAAATGAGTCAAATTGAAGCAAAACACATTGTTGGAGTGTCAGAATGCATAGATAGAAGGCAAATAAGCGTTCCATGGCTTTATTTCGCTTATTTGCTTACTCTTGAGGAGAACTGCATATTCACTCCAGGAATGCGCACATTTGTCAAATGAGTCAAATTGAAGCAAAACACATTGTTGGAGTGTCAGAATGCATAGATAGAAGGCAAATAAGCGTTCCATGGCTTTATTTCGCTTAGTTGCTTACTCTTGAGTAGAACTGCATATTCACTCCAGGAATACGCACCTTTGTCAAATGAGTCAAATTGAAGCAAAACACATTGTTGGAGTGTCAGTATGCATAGATAGAAGGCAAATAAGCGTTCTATGGCTTTATTTCGCTTAGTTGCTTACTCTTGAGTAGAACTGCATATTCACTCCAGGAATAAGCACATTTGTCAAATGAGTCAAATTGAAGCAGAACACATTGTTGGAGTGTCAGAATGCATAGATAGAAGGCAAATAAGCGTTCCATGGCTTTATTTCGCTTAGTTGCTTACTCTTGAGTAGAACTGCATATTCACTCCAGGAATACGCACCTTTGTCAAATGAGTCAAATTGAAGCAAAACACATTGTTGGAGTGTCAGAATGCATAGATAGAAGGCAAATAAGCGTTCCATGGCTTTATTTCGCTTAGTTGCTTACTCTTGAGTAGAACTGCATATTCACTCCAGGAATAAGCACATTTGTCAAATGAGTCAAATTGAAGCAGAACACATTGTTGGAGTGTCAGAATGCATAGATACAAGGCAAATAAGCGTTCCATGGCTTTATTTCGCTTAGTTGCTTACTCTTGAGTAGAACTGCATATTCACTCCAGGAATAAGTACCTTTGTCAAATGAGTCAAATTGAAGCAAAACACATTGTTGGAGTGTCAGAATGCATAGATAGAAGGCAAATAAGCGTTCCATGGCTTTATTTCGCTTAGTTGCTTACTCTTGAGTAGAACTGCATATTCACTCCAGGAATAAGCACATTTGTCAAATGAGTCAAATTGAAGCAAAACACTTTGTTGGAGTGTCAGAATGCATAGATAGAAGGCAAATAAGCGTTCCATGGCTTTATTTCGCTTAGTTGCTTACTCTTGAGTAGAACTGCATCTTCACTCCAGGAATAAGCACCTTTGTCAAATGAGTCAAATTGAAGCAAAACACATTGTTGGAGTGTCAGAATGCATAGATAGAAGGCAAGTAAGCGTTCCATGGCTTTATTTCGCTTAGTTGCTTACTCTTGAGTAGAACTGCATATTCACTCCAGGAATAAGCACATTTGTCAAATGAGTCAAATTGAAGCAAAACACATTGTTGGAGTGTCAGAATGCATAGATAGAAGGCAAATAAGCGTTCCATGGCTTTATTTCGCTTAGTTGCTTACTCTTGAGTAGAAATGCATATTCACTCCAGGAATAAGTACCTTTGTCAAATGAGTCAAATTGAAGCAAAACACATTGTTGGAGTGTCAGAATGCATAGATAGAAGGCAAATAAGCGTTCCATGGCTTTATTTCGCTTAGTTGCTTACTCTTGAGTAGAACTGCATCTTCACTCCAGGAATACGCACTTTTGTCAAATGAGTCAAATTGAAGCAAAACACATTGTTGGAGTGTCAGAATGCATAGATAGAAGGCGAATAAGCGTTCCATGGCTTTATTTCGCTTAGTTGCTTACTCTTGAGTAGAACTGCATATTCACTCCAGGAATAAGCACATTTGTCAAATGAGTCATATTGAAGCAAAACACATTGTTGGAGTGTCAGAATGCATAGATAGAAGGCAAATAAGCGTTCCATGGCTTTATTTCGCTTAGTTGCTTACTCTTGAGTAGAACTGCATATTCACTCCAGGAATAAGCACCTTTGTAAAATGAGTCAAATTGAAGCAGAACACATTGTTGGAGTGTCAGAATGCATAGATAGAAGGCAAATAAGCGTTCTATGGCTTTATTTCGCTTAGTTGCTTACTCTTGAGTAGAACTGCATATTCACTCCAGGAATAAGCACATTTGTCAAATGAGTCAAATTGAAGCAGAACACATTGTTGGAGTGTCAGAATGCATAGATAGAAGGCAAATAAGCGTTCCATGGCTTTATTTCGCTTAGTTGCTTACTCTTGAGTAGAACTGCATATTCACTCCAGGAATAAACACCTTTGTCAAATGAGTCAAATTGAAGCAGAACACATTGTTGGAGTGTCAGAATGCATAGATAGAAGGCAAATAAGCGTTCCATGGCTTTATTTCGCTTAGTTGCTTACTCTTGAGTAGAACTGCATATTCACTCCAGGAATGCGCACATTTGTCAAATGAGTCAAATTGAAGCAAAACACATTGTTGGAGTGTCAGAATGCATAGATAGAAGGCAAATAAGCGTTCCATGGCTTTATTTCGCTTAGTTGCTTACTCTTGAGTAGAACTGCATATTCACTCCAGGAATACGCACCTTTGTCAAATGAGTCAAATTGAAGCAAAACACATTGTTGGAGTGTCAGAATGCATAGATAGAAGGCAAATAAGCGTTCTATGGCTTTATTTCGCTTAGTTGCTTACTCTTGAGTAGAACTGCATATTCACTCCAGGAATAAGCACATTTGTCAAATGAGTCAAATTGAAGCAAAACACACTGTTGGAGTGTCAGAATGCATAGATAGAAGGCAAATAAGCGTTCCATGGCTTTATTTCGCTTAGTTGCTTACTCTTGAGTAGAACTGCATATTCACTCCAGGAATACGCACATTTGTCAAATGAGTCATATTGAAGCAAAACACATTGTTGGAGTGTCAGAATGCATAGATAGAAGGCAAATAAGCGTTCCATGGCTTTATTTCGCTTAGTTGCTTACTCTTGAGTAGAACTGCATATTCACTCCAGGAATACGCACCTTTGTCAAATGAGTCAAATTGAAGCAAAACACATTGTTGGAGTGTCAGAATGCATAGATAGAAGGCAAATAAGCGTTCTATGGCTTTATTTCGCTTAGTTGCTTACTCTTGAGTAGAACTGCATATTCACTCCAGGAATAAGCACATTTGTCAAATGAGTCAAATTGAAGCAAAACACACTGTTGGAGTGTCAGAATGCATAGATAGAAGGCAAATAAGCGTTCCATGGCTTTATTTCGCTTAGTTGCTTACTCTTGAGTAGAACTCCATATTCACTCCAGGAATACGCACATTTGTCAAATGAGTCATATTGAAGCAAAACACATTGTTGGAGTGTCAGAATGCATAGATAGAAGGCAAATAAGCGTTCCATGGCTTTATTTCGCTTAGTTGCTTACTCTTGAGTAGAACTGCATATTCACTCCAGGAATAAGCACCTTTGTAAAATGAGTCAAATTGAAGCAGAACACATTGTTGGAGTGTCAGAATGCATAGATAGAAGGCAAATAAGCGTTCTATGGCTTTATTTCGCTTAGTTGCTTACTCTTGAGTAGAAATGCATATTCACTCCAGGAATAAGCACATTTGTCAAATGAGTCAAATTGAAGCAAAACACACTGTTGGAGTGTCAGAATGCATAGATAGAAGGCAAATAAGCGTTCCATGGCTTTATTTCGCTTAGTTGCTTACTCTTGAGTAGAACTGCATATTCACTCCAGGAATACGCACCTTTGTCAAATGAGTCAAATTGAAGCAAAACACATTGTTGGAGTGTCAGAATGCATAGATAGAAGGCAAATAAGCGTTCCATGGCTTTATTTCGCTTAGTTGCTTACTCTTGAGTAGAACTGCATATTCACTCCAGGAATACGCACCTTTGTCAAATGAGTCAAATTGAAGCAAAACACATTGTTGGAGTGTCAGAATGCATAGATAGAAGGCAAATAAGCGTTCCATGGCTTTATTTCGCTTAGTTGCTTACTCTTGAGTAGAACTGCATATTCACTCCAGGAATAAGCACATTTGTCAAATGAGTCAAATTGAAGCAAAACACATTGTTGGAGTGTCAGAATGCATAGATAGAAGGCAAATAAGCGTTCCATGGCTTTATTTCGCTTAGTTGCTTACTCTTGAGTAGAAATGCATATTCACTCCAGGAATACGCACATTTGTCAAATGAGTCAAATTGAAGCAAAACACATTGTTGGAGTGTCAGAATGCATAGATAGAAGGCAAATAAGCGTTCCATGGCTTTATTTCGCTTAGTTGCTTACTCTTGAGTAGAAATGCATATTCACTCCAGGAATAAGCACATTTGTCAAATGAGTCAAATTGAAGCAAAACACACTGTTGGAGTGTCAGAATGCATAGATAGAAGGCAAATAAGCGTTCCATGGCTTTATTTCGCTTAGTTGCTTACTCTTGAGTAGAACTGCATATTCACTCCAGGAATACGCACCTTTGTCAAATGAGTCAAATTGAAGCAAAACACATTGTTGGAGTGTCAGAATGCATAGATAGAAGGCAAATAAGCGTTCCATGGCTTTATTTCGCTTAGTTGCTTACTCTTGAGTAGAACTGCATATTCACTCCAGGAATAAGCACATTTGTCAAATGAGTCAAATTGAAGCAAAACACATTGTTGGAGTGTCAGAATGCATAGATAGAAGGCAAATAAGCGTTCCATGGCTTTATTTCGCTTAGTTGCTTACTCTTGAGTAGAAATGCATATTCACTCCAGGAATAAGCACATTTGTCAAATGAGTCAAATTGAAGCAAAACACATTGTTGGAGTGTCAGAATGCATAGATAGAAGGCAAATAAGCGTTCCATGGCTATATTTCGCTTAGTTGCTTACTCTTGAGTAGAAATGCATATTCACTCCAGGAATATGCACCTTTGTCAAATGAGTCAAATTGAAGCAAAACACATTGTTGGAGTGTCAGAATGCATAGATAGAAGGCAAATAAGCGTTCCATGGCTTTATTTCGCTTAGTTGCTTACTCTTGAGTAGAACTGCATATTCACTCCAGGAATACGCACCTTTGTCAAATGAGTCAAATTGAAGCAGAACACATTGTTGGAGTGTCAGAATGCATAGATAGAAGGCAAATAAGCGTTCCATGGCTTTATTTCGCTTAGTTGCTTACTCTTGAGTAGAACTGCATATTCACTCCAGGAATACGCACCTTTGTCAAATGAGTCAAATTGAAGCAAAACACATTGTTGGAGTGTCAGAATGCATAGATAGAAGGCAAATAAGCGTTCCATGGCTTTATTTCGCTTAGTTGCTTACTCTTGAGGAGAACTGCATATTCACTCCAGGAATGCGCACATTTGTCAAATGAGTCAAATTGAAGCAAAACACATTGTTGGAGTGTCAGAATGCATAGATAGAAGGCAAATAAGCGTTCCATGGCTTTATTTCGCTTAGTTGCTTACTCTTGAGTAGAACTGCATATTCACTCCAGGAATACGCACCTTTGTCAAATGAGTCAAATTGAAGCAAAACACATTGTTGGAGTGTCAGTATGCATAGATAGAAGGCAAATAAGCGTTCTATGGCTTTATTTCGCTTAGTTGCTTACTCTTGAGTAGAACTGCATATTCACTCCAGGAATAAGCACATTTGTCAAATGAGTCAAATTGAAGCAGAACACATTGTTGGAGTGTCAGAATGCATAGATAGAAGGCAAATAAGCGTTCCATGGCTTTATTTCGCTTAGTTGCTTACTCTTGAGTAGAACTGCATATTCACTCCAGGAATACGCACCTTTGTCAAATGAGTCAAATTGAAGCAGAACACATTGTTGGAGTGTCAGAATGCATAGATAGAAGGCAAATAAGCGTTCCATGGCTTTATTTCGCTTAGTTGCTTACTCTTGAGAAGAACTGCATATTCACTCCAGGAATACGCACTTTTGTCAAATGAGTCAAATTGAAGCAAAACACATTGTTGGAGTGTCAGAATGCATAGATAGAAGGCAAATAAGCGTTCCATGGCTTTATTTCGCTTAGTTGCTTACTCTTGAGTAGAACTGCATATTCACTCCAGGAATAAGCACCTTTGTCAAATGAGTCAAATTGAAGCAAAACACATTGTTGGAGTGTCAGAATGCATAGATAGAAGGCAAGTAAGCGTTCCATGGCTTTATTTCGCTTAGTTGCTTACTCTTGAGTAGAAATGCATATTCACTCCAGGAATAAGTACCTTTGTCAAATGAGTCAAATTAAAGCAGAACACATTGTTGGAGTGTCAGAATGCATAGATAGAAGGCAAATAAGCGTTCCATGGCTTTATTTCGCTTAGTTGCTTACTCTTGAGTAGAAATGCATATTCACTCCAGGAATAAGTACCTTTGTCAAATGAGTCAAATTGAAGCAAAACACATTGTTGGAGTGTCAGAATGCATAGATAGAAGGCAAATAAGCGTTCCATGGCTTTATTTCGCTTAGTTGCTTACTCTTGAGTAGAAATGCATATTCACTCCAGGAATAAGCACATTTGTCAAATGAGTCAAATTGAAGCAAAACACATTGTTGGAGTGTCAGAATGCATAGATAGAAGGCAAATAAGCGTTCCATGGCTATATTTCGCTTAGTTGCTTACTCTTGAGTAGAACTGCATATTCACTCCAGGAATACGCACCTTTGTCAAATGAGTCAAATTGAAGCAAAACACTTTGTTGGAGTGTCAGAATGCATAGATAGAAGGCAAATAAGCGTTCCATGGCTTTATTTCGCTTAGTTGCTTACTCTTGAGTAGAACTGCATCTTCACTCCAGGAATAAGCACCTTTGTCAAATGAGTCAAATTGAAGCAAAACACATTGTTGGAGTGTCAGAATGCATAGATAGAAGGCAAGTAAGCGTTCCATGGCTTTATTTCGCTTAGTTGCTTACTCTTGAGTAGAACTGCATATTCACTCCAGGAATAAGCACATTTGTCAAATGAGTCAAATTGAAGCAAAACACATTGTTGGAGTGTCAGAATGCATAGATAGAAGGCAAATAAGCGTTCCATGGCTTTATTTCGCTTAGTTGCTTACTCTTGAGTAGAAATGCATATTCACTCCAGGAATAAGTACCTTTGTCAAATGAGTCAAATTGAAGCAAAACACATTGTTGGAGTGTCAGAATGCATAGATAGAAGGCAAATAAGCGTTCCATGGCTTTATTTCGCTTAGTTGCTTACTCTTGAGTAGAACTGCATCTTCACTCCAGGAATACGCACTTTTGTCAAATGAGTCAAATTGAAGCAAAACACATTGTTGGAGTGTCAGAATGCATAGATAGAAGGCGAATAAGCGTTCCATGGCTTTATTTCGCTTAGTTGCTTACTCTTGAGTAGAACTGCATATTCACTCCAGGAATAAGCACATTTGTCAAATGAGTCATATTGAAGCAAAACACATTGTTGGAGTGTCAGAATGCATAGATAGAAGGCAAATAAGCGTTCCATGGCTTTATTTCGCTTAGTTGCTTACTCTTGAGTAGAACTGCATATTCACTCCAGGAATAAGCACCTTTGTAAAATGAGTCAAATTGAAGCAGAACACATTGTTGGAGTGTCAGAATGCATAGATAGAAGGCAAATAAGCGTTCTATGGCTTTATTTCGCTTAGTTGCTTACTCTTGAGTAGAACTGCATATTCACTCCAGGAATAAGCACATTTGTCAAATGAGTCAAATTGAAGCAGAACACATTGTTGGAGTGTCAGAATGCATAGATAGAAGGCAAATAAGCGTTCCATGGCTTTATTTCGCTTAGTTGCTTACTCTTGAGTAGAACTGCATATTCACTCCAGGAATAAACACCTTTGTCAAATGAGTCAAATTGAAGCAGAACACATTGTTGGAGTGTCAGAATGCATAGATAGAAGGCAAATAAGCGTTCCATGGCTTTATTTCGCTTAGTTGCTTACTCTTGAGTAGAACTGCATATTCACTCCAGGAATGCGCACATTTGTCAAATGAGTCAAATTGAAGCAAAACACATTGTTGGAGTGTCAGAATGCATAGATAGAAGGCAAATAAGCGTTCCATGGCTTTATTTCGCTTAGTTGCTTACTCTTGAGTAGAACTGCATATTCACTCCAGGAATACGCACCTTTGTCAAATGAGTCAAATTGAAGCAAAACACATTGTTGGAGTGTCAGAATGCATAGATAGAAGGCAAATAAGCGTTCTATGGCTTTATTTCGCTTAGTTGCTTACTCTTGAGTAGAACTGCATATTCACTCCAGGAATAAGCACATTTGTCAAATGAGTCAAATTGAAGCAAAACACACTGTTGGAGTGTCAGAATGCATAGATAGAAGGCAAATAAGCGTTCCATGGCTTTATTTCGCTTAGTTGCTTACTCTTGAGTAGAACTGCATATTCACTCCAGGAATACGCACATTTGTCAAATGAGTCATATTGAAGCAAAACACATTGTTGGAGTGTCAGAATGCATAGATAGAAGGCAAATAAGCGTTCCATGGCTTTATTTCGCTTAGTTGCTTACTCTTGAGTAGAACTGCATATTCACTCCAGGAATACGCACCTTTGTCAAATGAGTCAAATTGAAGCAAAACACATTGTTGGAGTGTCAGAATGCATAGATAGAAGGCAAATAAGCGTTCTATGGCTTTATTTCGCTTTGTTGCTTACTCTTGAGTAGAACTGCATATTCACTCCAGGAATAAGCACATTTGTCAAATGAGTCAAATTGAAGCAAAACACACTGTTGGAGTGTCAGAATGCATAGATAGAAGGCAAATAAGCGTTCCATGGCTTTATTTCGCTTAGTTGCTTACTCTTGAGTAGAACTCCATATTCACTCCAGGAATACGCACATTTGTCAAATGAGTCATATTGAAGCAAAACACATTGTTGGAGTGTCAGAATGCATAGATAGAAGGCAAATAAGCGTTCCATGGCTTTATTTCGCTTAGTTGCTTACTCTTGAGTAGAACTGCATATTCACTCCAGGAATAAGCACCTTTGTAAAATGAGTCAAATTGAAGCAGAACACATTGTTGGAGTGTCAGAATGCATAGATAGAAGGCAAATAAGCGTTCTATGGCTTTATTTCGCTTAGTTGCTTACTCTTGAGTAGAAATGCATATTCACTCCAGGAATAAGCACATTTGTCAAATGAGTCAAATTGAAGCAAAACACACTGTTGGAGTGTCAGAATGCATAGATAGAAGGCAAATAAGCGTTCCATGGCTTTATTTCGCTTAGTTGCTTACTCTTGAGTAGAACTGCATATTCACTCCAGGAATACGCACCTTTGTCAAATGAGTCAAATTGAAGCAAAACACATTGTTGGAGTGTCAGAATGCATAGATAGAAGGCAAATAAGCGTTCCATGGCTTTATTTCGCTTAGTTGCTTACTCTTGAGTAGAACTGCATATTCACTCCAGGAATACGCACCTTTGTCAAATGAGTCAAATTGAAGCAAAACACATTGTTGGAGTGTCAGAATGCATAGATAGAAGGCAAATAAGCGTTCCATGGCTTTATTTCGCTTAGTTGCTTACTCTTGAGTAGAACTGCATATTCACTCCAGGAATAAGCACATTTGTCAAATGAGTCAAATTGAAGCAAAACACATTGTTGGAGTGTCAGAATGCATAGATAGAAGGCAAATAAGCGTTCCATGGCTTTATTTCGCTTAGTTGCTTACTCTTGAGTAGAAATGCATATTCACTCCAGGAATACGCACATTTGTCAAATGAGTCAAATTGAAGCAAAACACATTGTTGGAGTGTCAGAATGCATAGATAGAAGGCAAATAAGCGTTCCATGGCTTTATTTCGCTTAGTTGCTTACTCTTGAGTAGAAATGCATATTCACTCCAGGAATAAGCACATTTGTCAAATGAGTCAAATTGAAGCAAAACACACTGTTGGAGTGTCAGAATGCATAGATAGAAGGCAAATAAGCGTTCCATGGCTTTATTTCGCTTAGTTGCTTACTCTTGAGTAGAACTGCATATTCACTCCAGGAATACGCACCTTTGTCAAATGAGTCAAATTGAAGCAAAACACATTGTTGGAGTGTCAGAATGCATAGATAGAAGGCAAATAAGCGTTCCATGGCTTTATTTCGCTTAGTTGCTTACTCTTGAGTAGAACTGCATATTCACTCCAGGAATAAGCACATTTGTCAAATGAGTCAAATTGAAGCAAAACACATTGTTGGAGTGTCAGAATGCATAGATAGAAGGCAAATAAGCGTTCCATGGCTTTATTTCGCTTAGTTGCTTACTCTTGAGTAGAAATGCATATTCACTCCAGGAATAAGCACATTTGTCAAATGAGTCAAATTGAAGCAAAACACATTGTTGGAGTGTCAGAATGCATAGATAGAAGGCAAATAAGCGTTCCATGGCTATATTTCGCTTAGTTGCTTACTCTTGAGTAGAAATGCATATTCACTCCAGGAATATGCACCTTTGTCAAATGAGTCAAATTGAAGCAAAACACATTGTTGGAGTGTCAGAATGCATAGATAGAAGGCAAATAAGCGTTCCATGGCTTTATTTCGCTTAGTTGCTTACTCTTGAGTAGAACTGCATATTCACTCCAGGAATACGCACCTTTGTCAAATGAGTCAAATTGAAGCAGAACACATTGTTGGAGTGTCAGAATGCATAGATAGAAGGCAAATAAGCGTTCCATGGCTTTATTTCGCTTAGTTGCTTACTCTTGAGTAGAACTGCATATTCACTCCAGGAATACGCACCTTTGTCAAATGAGTCAAATTGAAGCAAAACACATTGTTGGAGTGTCAGAATGCATAGATAGAAGGCAAATAAGCGTTCCATGGCTTTATTTCGCTTAGTTGCTTACTCTTGAGGAGAACTGCATATTCACTCCAGGAATGCGCACATTTGTCAAATGAGTCAAATTGAAGCAAAACACATTGTTGGAGTGTCAGAATGCATAGATAGAAGGCAAATAAGCGTTCCATGGCTTTATTTCGCTTAGTTGCTTACTCTTGAGTAGAACTGCATATTCACTCCAGGAATACGCACCTTTGTCAAATGAGTCAAATTGAAGCAAAACACATTGTTGGAGTGTCAGTATGCATAGATAGAAGGCAAATAAGCGTTCTATGGCTTTATTTCGCTTAGTTGCTTACTCTTGAGTAGAACTGCATATTCACTCCAGGAATAAGCACATTTGTCAAATGAGTCAAATTGAAGCAGAACACATTGTTGGAGTGTCAGAATGCATAGATAGAAGGCAAATAAGCGTTCCATGGCTTTATTTCGCTTAGTTGCTTACTCTTGAGTAGAACTGCATATTCACTCCAGGAATACGCACCTTTGTCAAATGAGTCAAATTGAAGCAGAACACATTGTTGGAGTGTCAGAATGCATAGATAGAAGGCAAATAAGCGTTCCATGGCTTTATTTCGCTTAGTTGCTTACTCTTGAGAAGAACTGCATATTCACTCCAGGAATACGCACTTTTGTCAAATGAGTCAAATTGAAGCAAAACACATTGTTGGAGTGTCAGAATGCATAGATAGAAGGCAAATAAGCGTTCCATGGCTTTATTTCGCTTAGTTGCTTACTCTTGAGTAGAACTGCATATTCACTCCAGGAATAAGCACCTTTGTCAAATGAGTCAAATTGAAGCAAAACACATTGTTGGAGTGTCAGAATGCATAGATAGAAGGCAAGTAAGCGTTCCATGGCTTTATTTCGCTTAGTTGCTTACTCTTGAGTAGAAATGCATATTCACTCCAGGAATAAGTACCTTTGTCAAATGAGTCAAATTAAAGCAGAACACATTGTTGGAGTGTCAGAATGCATAGATAGAAGGCAAATAAGCGTTCCATGGCTTTATTTCGCTTAGTTGCTTACTCTTGAGTAGAAATGCATATTCACTCCAGGAATAAGTACCTTTGTCAAATGAGTCAAATTGAAGCAAAACACATTGTTGGAGTGTCAGAATGCATAGATAGAAGGCAAATAAGCGTTCCATGGCTTTATTTCGCTTAGTTGCTTACTCTTGAGTAGAAATGCATATTCACTCCAGGAATAAGCACATTTGTCAAATGAGTCAAATTGAAGCAAAACACATTGTTGGAGTGTCAGAATGCATAGATAGAAGGCAAATAAGCGTTCCATGGCTATATTTCGCTTAGTTGCTTACTCTTGAGTAGAACTGCATATTCACTCCAGGAATACGCACCTTTGTCAAATGAGTCAAATTGAAGCAGAACACATTGTTGGAGTGTCAGAATGCATAGATAGAAGGCAAATAAGCGTTCCATGGCTTTATTTCGCTTAGTTGCTTACTCTTGAGTAGAACTGCATATTCACTCCAGGAATACGCACCTTTGTCAAATGAGTCAAATTGAAGCAAAACACATTGTTGGAGTGTCAGAATGCATAGATAGAAGGCAAATAAGCGTTCCATGGCTTTATTTCGCTTATTTGCTTACTCTTGAGGAGAACTGCATATTCACTCCAGGAATGCGCACATTTGTCAAATGAGTCAAATTGAAGCAAAACACATTGTTGGAGTGTCAGAATGCATAGATAGAAGGCAAATAAGCGTTCCATGGCTTTATTTCGCTTAGTTGCTTACTCTTGAGTAGAACTGCATATTCACTCCAGGAATACGCACCTTTGTCAAATGAGTCAAATTGAAGCAAAACACATTGTTGGAGTGTCAGTATGCATAGATAGAAGGCAAATAAGCGTTCTATGGCTTTATTTCGCTTAGTTGCTTACTCTTGAGTAGAACTGCATATTCACTCCAGGAATAAGCACATTTGTCAAATGAGTCAAATTGAAGCAGAACACATTGTTGGAGTGTCAGAATGCATAGATAGAAGGCAAATAAGCGTTCCATGGCTTTATTTCGCTTAGTTGCTTACTCTTGAGTAGAACTGCATATTCACTCCAGGAATACGCACCTTTGTCAAATGAGTCAAATTGAAGCAGAACACATTGTTGGAGTGTCAGAATGCATAGATAGAAGGCAAATAAGCGTTCCATGGCTTTATTTCGCTTAGTTGCTTACTCTTGAGTAGAACTGCATATTCACTCCAGGAATACGCACTTTTGTCAAATGAGTCAAATTGAAGCAAAACACATTGTTGGAGTGTCAGAATGCATAGATAGAAGGCAAATAAGCGTTCCATGGCTTTATTTCGCTTAGTTGCTTACTCTTGAGTAGAACTGCATATTCACTCCAGGAATACGCACCTTTGTCAAATGAGTCAAATTGAAGCAGAACACATTGTTGGAGTGTCAGAATGCATAGATAGAAGGCAAATAAGCGTTCCATGGCTTTATTTCGCTTAGTTGCTTACTCTTGAGTAGAACTGCATATTCACTCCAGGAATACGCACCTTTGTCAAATGAGTCAAATTGAAGCAAAACACATTGTTGGAGTGTCAGAATGCATAGATAGAAGGCAAATAAGCGTTCCATGGCTTTATTTCGCTTAGTTGCTTACTCTTGAGTAGAAATGCATATTCACTCCAGGAATAAGTACCTTTGTCAAATGAGTCAAATTGAAGCAAAACACATTGTTGGAGTGTCAGAATGCATAGATAGAAGGCGAATAAGCGTTCCATGGCTTTATTTCGCTTAGTTGCTTACTCTTGAGTAGAAATGCATATTCACTCCAGGAATACGCACATTTGTCAAATGAGTCAAATTGAAGCAAAACACATTGTTGGAGTGTCAGAATGCATAGATAGAAGGCAAATAAGCGTTCCATGGCTTTATTTCGCTTAGTTGCTTACTCTTGAGTAGAAATGCATATTCACTCCAGGAATAAGCACATTTGTCAAATGAGTCAAATTGAAGCAAAACACACTGTTGGAGTGTCAGAATGCATAGATAGAAGGCAAATAAGCGTTCCATGGCTTTATTTCGCTTAGTTGCTTACTCTTGAGTAGAACTGCATATTCACTCCAGGAATACGCACCTTTGTCAAATGAGTCAAATTGAAGCAAAACACATTGTTGGAGTGTCAGAATGCATAGATAGAAGGCAAATAAGCGTTCCATGGCTTTATTTCGCTTAGTTGCTTACTCTTGAGTAGAACTGCATATTCACTCCAGGAATAAGCACATTTGTCAAATGAGTCAAATTGAAGCAAAACACATTGTTGGAGTGTCAGAATGCATAGATAGAAGGCAAATAAGCGTTCCATGGCTTTATTTCGCTTAGTTGCTTACTCTTGAGTAGAAATGCATATTCACTCCAGGAATAAGCACATTTGTCAAATGAGTCAAATTGAAGCAAAACACATTGTTGGAGTGTCAGAATGCATAGATAGAAGGCAAATAAGCGTTCCATGGCTATATTTCGCTTAGTTGCTTACTCTTGAGTAGAAATGCATATTCACTCCAGGAATATGCACCTTTGTCAAATGAGTCAAATTGAAGCAAAACACATTGTTGGAGTGTCAGAATGCATAGATAGAAGGCAAATAAGCGTTCCATGGCTTTATTTCGCTTAGTTGCTTACTCTTGAGTAGAACTGCATATTCACTCCAGGAATACGCACCTTTGTCAAATGAGTCAAATTGAAGCAGAACACATTGTTGGAGTGTCAGAATGCATAGATAGAAGGCAAATAAGCGTTCCATGGCTTTATTTCGCTTAGTTGCTTACTCTTGAGTAGAACTGCATATTCACTCCAGGAATACGCACCTTTGTCAAATGAGTCAAATTGAAGCAGAACACATTGTTGGAGTGTCAGAATGCATAGATAGAAGGCAAATAAGCGTTCCATGGCTTTATTTCGCTTAGTTGCTTACTCTTGAGTAGAACTGCATATTCACTCCAGGAATACGCACTTTTGTCAAATGAGTCAAATTGAAGCAAAACACATTGTTGGAGTGTCAGAATGCATAGATAGAAGGCAAATAAGCGTTCCATGGCTTTATTTCGCTTAGTTGCTTACTCTTGAGTAGAACTGCATATTCACTCCAGGAATAAGCACCTTTGTCAAATGAGTCAAATTGAAGCAAAACACATTGTTGGAGTGTCAGAATGCATAGATAGAAGGCAAGTAAGCGTTCCATGGCTTTATTTCGCTTAGTTGCTTACTCTTGAGTAGAAATGCATATTCACTCCAGGAATAAGTACCTTTGTCAAATGAGTCAAATTAAAGCAGAACACATTGTTGGAGTGTCAGAATGCATAGATAGAAGGCAAATAAGCGTTCCATGGCTTTATTTCGCTTAGTTGCTTACTCTTGAGTAGAAATGCATATTCACTCCAGGAATAAGTACCTTTGTCAAATGAGTCAAATTGAAGCAAAACACATTGTTGGAGTGTCAGAATGCATAGATAGAAGGCAAATAAGCGTTCCATGGCTTTATTTCGCTTAGTTGCTTACTCTTGAGTAGAAATGCATATTCACTCCAGGAATAAGCACATTTGTCAAATGAGTCAAATTGAAGCAAAACACATTGTTGGAGTGTCAGAAGGCAAATAAGCGTTCCATGGCTATATAAATAGATAGAAGGCAAATAAGCGTTCCATGGCTATATTTCGCTTAGTTGCTTACTCTTGAGTAGAACTGCATATTCACTCCAGGAATACGCACCTTTGTCAAATGAGTCAAATTGAAGCAGAACACATTGTTGGAGTGTCAGAATGCATAGATAGAAGGCAAATAAGCGTTCCATGGCTTTATTTCGCTTAGTTGCTTACTCTTGAGTAGAACTGCATATTCACTCCAGGAATACGCACCTTTGTCAAATGAGTCAAATTGAAGCAAAACACATTGTTGGAGTGTCAGAATGCATAGATAGAAGGCAAATAAGCGTTCCATGGCTTTATTTCGCTTAGTTGCTTACTCTTGAGTAGTACTGCATATTCACTCCAGGAATACGCACCTTTGTCAAATGAGTCAAATTGAAGCAGAACACATTGTTGGAGTGTCAGTATGCATAGATAGAAGGCAAATAAGCGTTCTATGGCTTTATTTCGCTTAGTTGCTTACTCTTGAGTAGAACTGCATATTCACTCCAGGAATAAGCACATTTGTCAAATGAGTCAAATTGAAGCAGAACACATTGTTGGAGTGTCAGAATGCATAGATAGAAGGCAAATAAGCGTTCCATGGCTTTATTTCGCTTAGTTGCTTACTCTTGAGTAGTACTGCATATTCACTCCAGGAATACGCACCTTTGTCAAATGAGTCAAATTGAAGCAGAACACATTGTTGGAGTGTCAGAATGCATAGATAGAAGGCAAATAAGCGTTCCATGGCTTTATTTCGCTTAGTTGCTTACTCTTGAGTAGAACTGCATATTCACTCCAGGAATACGCACTTTTGTCAAATGAGTCAAATTGAAGCAAAACACATTGTTGGAGTGTCAGAATGCATAGATAGAAGGCAAATAAGCGTTCCATGGCTTTATTTCGCTTAGTTGCTTACTCTTGAGTAGAACTGCATATTCACTCCAGGAATACGCACCTTTGTCAAATGAGTCAAATTGAAGCAGAACACATTGTTGGAGTGTCAGAATGCATAGATAGAAGGCAAATAAGCGTTCCATGGCTTTATTTCGCTTAGTTGCTTACTCTTGAGTAGAACTGCATATTCACTCCAGGAATACGCACCTTTGTCAAATGAGTCAAATTGAAGCAAAACACATTGTTGGAGTGTCAGAATGCATAGATAGAAGGCAAATAAGCGTTCCATGGCTTTATTTCGCTTAGTTGCTTACTCTTGAGGAGAACTGCATATTCACTCCAGGAATACGCACCTTTGTCAAATGAGTCAAATTGAAGCAAAACACATTGTTGGAGTGTCAGTATGCATAGATAGAAGGCAAATAAGCGTTCTATGGCTTTATTTCGCTTAGTTGCTTACTCTTGAGTAGAACTGCATATTCACTCCAGGAATAAGCACATTTGTCAAATGAGTCAAATTGAAGCAGAACACATTGTTGGAGTGTCAGAATGCATAGATAGAAGGCAAATAAGCGTTCCATGGCTTTATTTCGCTTAGTTGCTTACTCTTGAGTAGAACTGCATATTCACTCCAGGAATACGCACCTTTGTCAAATGAGTCAAATTGAAGCAGAACACATTGTTGGAGTGTCAGAATGCATAGATAGAAGGCAAATAAGCGTTCCATGGCTTTATTTCGCTTAGTTGCTTACTCTTGAGTAGAACTGCATATTCACTCCAGGAATAAGCACATTTGTCAAATGAGTCAAATTGAAGCAGAACACATTGTTGGAGTGTCAGAATGCATAGATACAAGGCAAATAAGCGTTCCATGGCTTTATTTCGCTTAGTTGCTTACTCTTGAGTAGAACTGCATATTCACTCCAGGAATAAGTACCTTTGTCAAATGAGTCAAATTGAAGCAAAACACATTGTTGGAGTGTCAGAATGCATAGATAGAAGGCAAATAAGCGTTCCATGGCTTTATTTCGCTTAGTTGCTTACTCTTGAGTAGAACTGCATATTCACTCCAGGAATACGCACTTTTGTCAAATGAGTCAAATTGAAGCAAAACACATTGTTGGAGTGTCAGAATGCATAGATAGAAGGCAAATAAGCGTTCCATGGCTTTATTTCGCTTAGTTGCTTACTCTTGAGTAGAACTGCATATTCACTCCAGGAATAAGCACCTTTGTCAAATGAGTCAAATTGAAGCAAAACACATTGTTGGAGTGTCAGAATGCATAGATAGAAGGCAAGTAAGCGTTCCATGGCTTTATTTCGCTTAGTTGCTTACTCTTGAGTAGAACTGCATATTCACTCCAGGAATAAGCACATTTGTCAAATGAGTCAAATTGAAGCAAAACACATTGTTGGAGTGTCAGAATGCATAGATAGAAGGCAAATAAGCGTTCCATGGCTTTATTTCGCTTAGTTGCTTACTCTTGAGTAGAACTGCATATTCACTCCAGGAATACGCACCTTTGTCAAATGAGTCAAATTGAAGCAAAACACATTGTTGGAGTGTCAGAATGCATAGATAGAAGGCGAATAAGCGTTCCATGGCTTTATTTCGCTTAGTTGCTTACTCTTGAGTAGAACTGCATATTCACTCCAGGAATAAGCACATTTGTCAAATGAGTCAAATTGAAGCAAAACACATTGTTGGAGTGTCAGAATGCATAGATAGAAGGCAAATAAGCGTTCCATGGCTTTATTTCGCTTAGTTGCTTACTCTTGAGTAGAACTGCATATTCACTCCAGGAATAAGCACATTTGTCAAATGAGTCAAATTGAAGCAAAACACATTGTTGGAGTGTCAGAATGCATAGATAGAAGGCAAATAAGCGTTTCATGGCTTTATTTCGCTTAGTTGCTTACTCTTGAGTAGAAATGCATATTCACTCCAGGAATACGCACCTTTGTCAAATGAGTCAAATTGAAGCAAAACACATTGTTGGAGTGTCAGAATGCATAGATAGAAGGCAAATAAGCGTTCCATGGCTTTATTTCGCTTAGTTGCTTACTCTTGAGTAGAAATGCATATTCACTCCAGGAATAAGTACCTTTGTCAAATGAGTCAAATTGAAGCAAAACACATTGTTGGAGTGTCAGAATGCATAGATAGAAGGCAAATAAGCGTTCCATGGCTTTATTTCGCTTAGTTGCTTACTCTTGAGTAGAAATGCATATTCACTCCAGGAATAAGCACATTTGTCAAATGAGTCAAATTGAAGCAAAACACACTGTTGGAGTGTCAGAATGCATAGATAGAAGGCAAATAAGCGTTCCATGGCTTTATTTCGCTTAGTTGCTTACTCTTGAGTAGAACTGCATATTCACTCCAGGAATACGCACCTTTGTCAAATGAGTCAAATTGAAGCAAAACACATTGTTGGAGTGTCAGAATGCATAGATAGAAGGCAAATAAGCGTTCCATGGCTTTATTTCGCTTAGTTGCTTACTCTTGAGTAGAACTGCATATTCACTCCAGGAATAAGCACATTTGTCAAATGAGTCAAATTGAAGCAAAACACATTGTTGGAGTGTCAGAATGCATAGATAGAAGGCAAATAAGCGTTCCATGGCTTTATTTCGCTTAGTTGCTTACTCTTGAGTAGAAATGCATATTCACTCCAGGAATAAGCACATTTGTCAAATGAGTCAAATTGAAGCAAAACACATTGTTGGAGTGTCAGAATGCATAGATAGAAGGCAAATAAGCGTTCCATGGCTTTATTTCGCTTAGTTGCTTACTCTTGAGTAGAAATGCATATTCACTCCAGGAATAAGTACCTTTGTCAAATGAGTCAAATTGAAGCAAAACACATTGTTGGAGTGTCAGAATGCATAGATAGAAGGCAAATAAGCGTTCCATGGCTTTATTTCGCTTAGTTGCTTACTCTTGAGTAGAAATGCATATTCACTCCAGGAATACGCACCTTTGTCAAATGAGTCAAATTGAAGCAAAACACATTGTTGGAGTGTCAGAATGCATAGATAGAAGGCAAATAAGCGTTCCATGGCTTTATTTCGCTTAGTTGCTTACTCTTGAGTAGAAATGCATATTCACTCCAGGAATAAGTACCTTTGTCAAATGAGTCAAATTGAAGCAAAACACACTGTTGGAGTGTCAGAATGCATAGATAGAAGGCAAATAAGCGTTCCATGGCTTTATTTCGCTTAGTTGCTTACTCTTGAGTAGAGCTGCATATTCACTCCAGGAATACGCACCTTTGTCAAATGAGTCAAATTGAAGCAAAACACATTGTTGGAGTGTCAGAATGCATAGATAGAAGGCAAATAAGTGTTCCATGGCTTTATTTCGCTTAGTTGCTTACTCTTGAGTAGAACTGCATATTCACTCCAGGAATAAGCACATTTGTCAAATGAGTCAAATTGAAGCAGAACACATTGTTGGAGTGTCAGAATGCATAGATAGAAGGCAAATAAGCGTTCCATGGCTTTATTTCGCTTAGTTGCTTACTCTTGAGTAGAACTGCATATTCACTCCAGGAATAAGCACATTTGTCAAATGAGTCAAATTGAAGCAAAACACATTGTTGGAGTGTCAGAATGCATAGATAGAAGGCAAATAAGCGTTCCATGGCTTTATTTCGCTTAGTTGCTTACTCTTGAGTAGAGCTGCATATTCACTCCAGGAATACGCACCTTTGTCAAATGAGTCAAATTGAAGCAAAACACATTGTTGGAGTGTCAGAATGCATAGATAGAAGGCAAATAAGTGTTCCATGGCTTTATTTCGCTTAGTTGCTTACTCTTGAGTAGAACTGCATATTCACTCCAGGAATAAGCACATTTGTCAAATGAGTCAAATTGAAGCAGAACACATTGTTGGAGTGTCAGAATGCATAGATAGAAGGCAAATAAGCGTTCCATGGCTTTATTTCGCTTAGTTGCTTACTCTTGAGTAGAACTGCATATTCACTCCAGGAATAAGCACATTTGTCAAATGAGTCAAATTGAAGCAAAACACATTGTTGGAGTGTCAGAATGCATAGATAGAAGGCAAATAAGCGTTCCATGGCTTTATTTCGCTTAGTTGCTTACTCTTGAGTAGAAATGCATATTCACTCCAGGAATAAGTACCTTTGTCAAATGAGTCAAATTGAAGCAAAACACATTGTTGGAGTGTCAGAATGCATAGATAGAAGGCAAATAAGCGTTCCATGGCTTTATTTCGCTTAGTTGCTTACTCTTGAGTAGAACTGCATATTCACTCCAGGAATACGCACCTTTGTCAAATGAGTCAAATTGAAGCACAACACATTGTTGGAGTGTCAGAATGCATAGATAGAAGGCGAATAAGCGTTCCATGGCTTTATTTCGCTTAGTTGCTTACTCTTGAGTAGAACTGCATATTCACTCCAGGAATAAGCACATTTGTCAAATGAGTCAAATTGAAGCAAAACACATTGTTGGAGTGTCAGAATGCATAGATAGAAGGCAAATAAGCGTTCCATGGCTTTATTTCGCTTAGTTGCTTACTCTTGAGTAGAAATGCATATTCACTCCAAGAATAACCACATTTGTCAAATGAGTCAAATTAAAGCAGAACACATTGTTGGAGTGTCAGAATGCATAGATAGAAGGCAAATAAGCGTTCCATGGCTTTATTTCGCTTAGTTGCTTACTCTTGAGTAGAAATGCATATTCACTCCAGGAATAAGCACATTTGTCAAATGAGTCAAATTGAAGCAAAACACACTGTTGGAGTGTCAGAATGCATAGATAGAAGGCAAATAAGCGTTCCATGGCTTTATTTCGCTTAGTTGCTTACTCTTGAGTAGAACTGCATATTCACTCCAGGAATACGCACCTTTGTCAAATGAGTCAAATTGAAGCAAAACACATTGTTGGAGTGTCAGAATGCATAGATAGAAGGCAAATAAGTGTTCCATGGCTTTATTTCGCTTAGTTGCTTACTCTTGAGTAGAACTGCATATTCACTCCAGGAATAAGCACATTTGTCAAATGAGTCAAATTGAAGCAGAACACATTGTTGGAGTGTCAGAATGCATAGATAGAAGGCAAATAAGCGTTCCATGGCTTTATTTCGCTTAGTTGCTTACTCTTGAGTAGAACTGCATATTCACTCCAGGAATAAGCACATTTGTCAAATGAGTCAAATTGAAGCAAAACACATTGTTGGAGTGTCAGAATGCATAGATAGAAGGCAAATAAGCGTTCCATGGCTTTATTTCGCTTAGTTGCTTACTCTTGAGTAGAAATGCATATTCACTCCAGGAATAAGTACCTTTGTCAAATGAGTCAAATTGAAGCAAAACACATTGTTGGAGTGTCAGAATGCATAGATAGAAGGCAAATAAGCGTTCCATGGCTTTATTTCGCTTAGTTGCTTACTCTTGAGTAGAACTGCATATTCACTCCAGGAATACGCACCTTTGTCAAATGAGTCAAATTGAAGCACAACACATTGTTGGAGTGTCAGAATGCATAGATAGAAGGCGAATAAGCATTCCATGGCTTTATTTCGCTTAGTTGCTTACTCTTGAGTAGAACTGCATATTCACTCCAGGAATAAGCACATTTGTCAAATGAGTCAAATTGAAGCAAAACACATTGTTGGAGTGTCAGAATGCATAGATAGAAGGCAAATAAGCGTTCCATGGCTTTATTTCGCTTAGTTGCTTACTCTTGAGTAGAAATGCATATTCACTCCAGGAATCAGCACATTTGTCAAATGAGTCAAATTGAAGCAAAACACAT